>NC_091453.1:8257624-8557624 GCF_964237555.1 Oryctolagus cuniculus
AGGTTTGATATTGGAGGATTCTGAATGCCAAGTAGGGAGCCTGAAAGATAACAGGAAATAGAAAATATTAAGTTTTGAGGAAATAAGGTAATTGATTTGTCTTTAGAAGTATAACCCTGAAACTATAAAATGAGACAAAATTGGCAGTATATGATCTTAGGGATACCAGTTTAAAAGTCATTAGTAGCAGCACACTGTAGACTTTTAAGAAGAGTCTTGAAAAAATTCATAGGAGGAGATGGCAGAATGGGGAGGGAGCTTATGCTCTAGTCTAGGGGAAGATAGTTAAAAAATGTGGAGAGAGAGTAATCTCAGAGAAGAGTTGCACAGGAAACTCCACGCAAATTAGAGGGACACTGTGGATCTACATGGATGGTGTGGACACACACAACTCCGGACCCCAGCAGCTGAGAGCCTCAGCACCAGCTTGGAGAGTGAGGTGAGACCAGACTGCAGCAGCCCAAGGCACTGGCAATAAAGCTGCAGGAAGAGCCTGGCATGAGTCAGGCTTGGAGCCCTGTGGGGGACAGTGTACCTGCCAACCTACAGGGAAAAAAAGGGGGCCACATTTCTCTCTCCCCAACTCCCCAGCACCAGTGTACCATAATTAGCTAAGAGAGGGAGGGCACCATTTTGGACATACTTAATAGCTGTGCCAGCTTGTGTCTGCGCCCAACAGTCAGCTGAGAAGAGAATCCTGAGTCTGACTGGGGGAAATGATAGGGGGCTGTGTGCTCGTGACTGTGGGAGCCTTGCATGCTGGGACTGTGAAAGCACTGTGGCTGCATGGGAGAGTGCAGGGTGTGGCTGGGTCTCTGGGCAGTCACTGTGGGCACCTCCACATACTTGGAGCTCTCTGATTCCCTGGTGAGGGTCATTGCCACAGGATCTATGCTCACACTGAGGACTGCACAGATCCTTTGTGTGGTTCTTGTGGCAGTGTGGATGAATATTGTACCCACTGGGGCTAGTGGCCAGGCATTGGTTTCCTTGAAGGAGAAAAGGTGAGCATGAGACTACAATGACAGAACTGAACAAACCTCCCCTCTGATTAAAAAAAAAAAAAAAAGATTTACCATGCCCAATTTGGGAGTCACCTTGGACACTCCCCTTACCCTGGAACACTGAACAGAGCTCCCTGGCCACACCCATCACACACCTCAGGATATTCACTGAAAGACGCTCCATTAATCCACACAGGCATAGTCCAAAGATAAAAGCCGTTACAGGGCGGCCAGCACTGGGTGTGGTGGGTAAGGCCACTACCTGCAGTGCCAGCATCCTACATGGGCACCACTTCAAGCTCTGTCTGCTCCACTTCCAATCCGGCTCTCTGGGAAAGCAGTAGAAGATGGCCCAAGTCCTTGGGTCCCTGCACCTGCGTGGGAGACCCGGAAGAAGCTCCTGGCTTCGGATCAGCACAGCTCTGGCTGTTGTGACCTTCTGGGGAGTGAACCAGTGGATGGAAGACCTCTCTCTCTCTGCAGCTGCCTCTCTGTAATTCTGCCTTTCTAATAAATAAAATAAATCTTTTTTAAAAAAAGCTGTAACAGGGAAAAAAGATAAACCAACAAGTATCTCCACAGTTACCTAAAAATGAAGCAATTCAAGAAACAGGAATAAGGAAGACAACATGACGCCTCCAAAGGAACACACAACATTTCAATACTAGAATGTGAAGATGAAGGGATTGAAGAAATGCAAGAAACAGAATTCAGGAAATTGATCATATTATTACTTAGAAGTAATCAGAAAGAAATGTGTGAACTAAAGAAATTCATACATGACATGAAAGAAAATTTTTCTCATGAAATTGAGATTTTAAAGGGATATCAAAATGAAATACTGGAAATGAAGAATTCAATAGAACAAATAGAAAATGTGGTAAAAAGCCTTAACAACAGAATTGGTGAGGAAGAAGAAAGAATATCCAAGTTAGAAGACAAATCGCTGGAAATTTTACAGTCAGAACAAAAAAAATTAGAAAACTAAAAACCAGTGTTGGAGATCTATGGGAAATTATCTAACAACCCAACATACGGGTCTTAGGAGTTTCTGAAGGCATGGAAAGAGATAATGGATTAGAAGGCCATTTATTTTAGTGATATAATTACAGAAAACTTCCCTAAGTTGGAGAAAGAATGGGACATCCAAGTACAAGAAGCACATAGAACTCCTCATAGACATGACCAGAAAAGATCTTCACCATGACACATTATAGTTAAACTCTCCAAGTGAAACAAAGAAAAGATTCTAAAATGTGCATAAGAGAAACACCAGATTACTTTCAGAGGTTCTGCAATGAGACTCACAGCTGACTTCTCATCAGAAACCCTACAGGCCAGGAGAGAATGGTGAGGTATATTCCAAGTGTTAAGAGAAAAAACTGTCAACCCAGAGTACTGTACCCTGCAATGAATGAAGGTGAAATAAAGACCTTCCATAACAAACAGAAATTGAAAGAATTTGTACCACCCGTCTAGCCTTGCAAAGATGCTTACAGAAACAGAAACGTGGTCATCATTATGAAAGGAGGTGAAGGCAGAAAATATCGCAGTAAAAGTACAAAGGAAATCCAAAGTAAATAATAGGAATATTTATGGAAAAACAGCAGGGCCAAGTCATTACTTATCAATAGTCACCTTGAATGTAAATGGCCTCAACTCTCAGTTAAAACTTAGACTGGCTGAATGGATTAAAAAACAAGACCCATTTATTTGCTGACTACAAGAAACACATCTCACCAACAAAAGATACATGCAGACTGAATGTAGAAGGATGGAAAAAGATATTCCATGCTAACAGAAACCAACAAGGAGCTGCTGTGGCCATCCTAATATCAGACAAAATAGAGTTTAACACAAAAACTATTAAAAGAGACAAAGAAGGGCACTGTGTAATGATTAAGGTATCAATTCAACAGGAAGATGTGACTATAATAAATGTATACACACCTAAGTACAGGGCACCTAGCTGTTTAAAAGAAATGTTGATGGATCTAAAGGAAGACATAGACTCCTGTACAATAGTAATGAGTGACTTCAATATTCCACTTTCAGCAATGGGCAGATCAATCAGACAGAAAATCAGCAAGGAAACAACAGTTAATTGACACTATAGACCAAATGGACCTAATGGAGATCTACAGAACTTTTCATCCCAACGTTGCAGAATACACAGTCTTCTCACCAGTGCATGGAACTTTCTCTAGGATAGACCACAGCCCAGGCCATAAAGCAAGTCTCAGCAAATTGAAAAGAATCAAAATCATACCATGCCTTTTCTTTTTTTTTTTTAAGATTTATTTTATTTATTTGAAAGACAGAGTTACAGAGAAAGGTAGAGACAGAGAGAGAGGTCTTCCATCCACTGGTTCACTCCCCAGATGGCTGCAATGGCCGGAGCTGCACTAATCCGAAGCCAGGAGCCAGGAGCTTCTTCTGGGTCTCCCACATGGGTGCAGGGGTCCAACGACTTGGGCCATCTTCTACTGCTTTCCCAGGCCACAGCAGAGAGCTGGATCAGAAGAGGAGCAGCTGGGACTCTAACCAGCACTCATATGGGATGCAAGCGCTTCAGGCCAGAGCTTTAACCTGCTATGCCACAGCGCCGGCCCTCATACCATGCATTTTCTCTGACCATAAGGGAATGAAGCTGGAGATCAGTAACTCGAGAGTCTCTAGAACATGGGCAAACACATGGAGACTGAACAACAAGCTCTTAAATGAACAGTGGGTCATAGAAGAAATCAAAAGAGAAATCAGAAACCTGTGGAGGAACAGTTTTTTTCCATACTGTTTGTTGAACGTTTTACTTAGTATAAACGTCTGTGTATAAAGTTAATTCAAATTAGATCTTCGTAAAAAATAAGAATGGGAATAGAAGAGTGAGGAAGAAACAGGGTGGGAGCAAGGGTGGGTAGGTGGGAAGAATCAATATCACTGTGTTCCTAAGGTTGTATTTATGAAATGCATGAAGTTTATATACTTTAAATAAAAGGTTTCTGGGGAAAAAGGTTCACTGAAAATGTATAGTATGAAAACACTCCGCATGAATTTCAAAAAACTTTGGACCAAAACAAGCTTAACCTTCAATTCCAATTCCAGGAAATTTATGAAGTACCCTTGTATGATTAATAATTTCCATATATAGTGAGAATTCTGTTAATATTTGTTGTCAATAATGTTACTACTTCTTGTTTAAAGATTTATTTATTTATTTGAAAGAGTTACAAAGAGGCAGAGGCTTAGAGAGGGAGAGAGAGAGGTGTCTTCCATCTGCTGGTTCACTCCCCAAATGGCTGCAATGTTTGGAGCTGAGCCCATCTGAAACCAGGAGCCAGAAGCTTCTTCTGGGTCTCCCACATGGGTGCAGGGGCCCAAGGACTTGGGCCATCTTCTACAGCTTTCCCAGGCCATAGCATGGAGCTGAATTGGAAGTGGAGCAGCCGGGACTTGAACCAGTGCCCATATGGGATGCTGGCACCACAGGCGGTGACGTTACCCCTTACAGCACAGCATTGGCCCCGTCACTACTTGTTTTTTTAGAAAAAAGATTTATTTATCCATTTGAAAGTCACAGTTACAGAGAAGGGGTGAGATGAGAGTTGGAGAGAAAGAGACAGAGAAAGAGAGAGATCTGCCACCTGCTGGTCACTTCCCAGATGGCTGCAACTGCTAGGGCTGAGCCAGGCTGGAGCCAGGAGTTTCATCTGGGCCTCCCATGTGGGTATCAGGGCACCAAGCACTTGGGCATCTTCACTGATTTTCCCAGGCCAGTAGCAAGGAACTAGATTGGAAGTGGAGCAGCTGAGATGCAAACTGGTGCGCATATGGTATTGCAGGCAGTGCTGCAGGCAGTGACTTTACCTGCTATGGTACTACACTGGCTGACCCCATATAATGTCACTACGTTGATTGTATGCCTTTGCTTGTCTGACGCTTTAATACATGGGAAATTTAGCCTTCATGTTAGTTGAGTCACTTCTGTTGTTTGGATATATGATACCTTACATATTATTATGTAGGTTGGAAAGATAAGATATCATACACATATATAAGTAAGAGAAATATGGTGACATTGTTTTGATTTGGGCTTCTCCAGAAGCAGTCCCTGTGATAAGGAATCAAGTTCAGGCAGTTCTTTTGGGAGGTGGCCCTAGGAAATAACAGGAGACTGGGAGAAATGAGAGGTGGAGGGAAAGAAGCCAATAAATTGTATCCTTGAAATCTTCTATGACTTCCAAAATAAATTACCAAAAATGTAGTAGGTTAAAACTACATAAATGTGTTAGCCCCTATTTTTGTAGGTTGGATATGCAACTTTGGTTTCACTGTGCTGAAATCAAGGTATCAACAGGATTGCATTCTTTTCTGGGAGCTCTAGGAAAGAACGTGTTTCCTTTTCTAGTTTCCTTGGCTCCTGGACTTCTCCTCCATCTCCAAAGCTCCATATCATGTCTCCTTCTGAGTCTCGTCTTCTACTTCTTTCTTTTACTTTTAAGCACCCCTGTGATTTGGGACACACCAAGATAATCCAGATAATCTCCCTGTTATAAAATCAGCAGGTTGGCAAACTTAGTTTCATCTGCAGTCTTAATCTTCCTTTGTCATGTAACAGAACATAGTCACAGGTTCCAGTGATTATCATGTGGACATCTTTTGGATGCCATTATTCTGCCTACCACAAACTGTTACAAAATTAGCTATCGTCATGTGCAGCTGGGACTCAGTCTTGCTGGAGAACTATAAAACATGCTTCAGAGTGATTCCGCTTCACGGTCAAGGGAGCTGGGGTATTTATCCTTCAAATCTACTCCATCAATGATTGAGGACTGCTACTAAGGGTATTAGCAGCATGGTAGTGGCCAGCCTTGGCCAAGAGGGGTCTGGTAGCTGGAGAAATGTCATTTGCAAGTAGTTGTAGTTGCTTACATTTGGAAACTGTCAGATTGGTGTGATTGAAAGCGGCATGTTGAAGAAAGCACATGGGCAGGTATCAACAAACACTATTGCAGTGAAGCACCGTTATTAGAATTAAGTGAAAATTCTAGGTTTGTAGTCAACCAAATCCATTAATACTATGCCGGGCTTCCGGTGCATAGTTTCCCTTGGTGTTCAGATACTTGGAATTGATTTTCCCTATATTTAAGATTAAATTTATATATACTTCCATTAAATTAAAGGGTTTTGGCCAGTGTGGTGGTGCGGTGAGTTAAGCCACCTGCTGCAATTTTGGCATCCCATTTGGGCACCAGTTTGAGTCCTGGCTGCTGCACTTCAAATCCAGCTCCTTGCTACTGGCCTGGGAAAATCAGCCCAAGTGTTTAGTGCCCTGATATCCACATGGAAGGCCCGGACAAAGCTCCTGGCTTCAGCCTGGCTCAGCCCTGGCAGTTGTAGCCATCTGGGGAGTGAACCAGCAGATGGAACCTCAATATCTGTGTGTGTGTGTGTGTGTGTGTGTGTGTGTCTCATTGTAACTCTGCCTTTAAAATAAATAAACCTCGAAAAACAAAAGATTAAGCCAGATATTCTCTAAGCTCCCTTCAGACTAAAAGAAGACAAAGAATTCTTAGATTTGGCTTATCATTAGCAATTTAACTGAACTTAATGTA
The DNA here is from genome assembly GCF_964237555.1 of Oryctolagus cuniculus. Classification (NCBI taxonomy): domain Eukaryota; kingdom Metazoa; phylum Chordata; class Mammalia; order Lagomorpha; family Leporidae; genus Oryctolagus; species Oryctolagus cuniculus. Next base: position 8,264,241 of record NC_091453.1, read on the forward strand.
GTTTTGTAGCTGGAGACTTGGAAATAGTCTGGTTAGATTTTGAAGTGATTAAGTGATGTATTTATTTAAGTCCATGATCACAGTTTTCTGTCATAAAAGGCAAAATTGTAAAAAATTAGGAATTGTTAATGCCGTGATTTCTATAGGCTGAGCCATAGTTGATATACTTGAATGGGAGAGAGATTGCGTTTTCTTCAGAGTTATGTGCCCTCACTAAAGACATCCAACCTCTATTAAGATATCCACTCAATGAATTAGCTGTTAAGTATCATTTGGGTACTTGACATTGAAAATATGGCGATCTTAGAGACATGAGAATCATATTCCATTGAGATCGCTTCCCACACATTCATCTCTTCTGTGTTAATCAACGAATAGCCTTCAGAACCAAGGGACTCCTGCTGCTCAACGCTGGTCAGCTCAGCCCTCACCTGAGTGTCAGGTCTAATTATGGGGACATGAATAACCTGAATTGTTTGCAAAGGAGAGAATCAGGATTGTAAACAGGCAAAGGCAACCTTTCTCCAAATGCACGTTCCCTGAAATAGTAACAGAGGTAAATCTTCCTTGCCTTTTCTGTTTTAGAGCATGCCAATACTCATCAGCCTACAAGTTCCCAAGAAGTTCTGTAAGAAAGAAACCTGCTTAAATATGTGCAACCCAGATTCTTGAATTCGCAGTTTCTCTTTGGGGAAATTCCGGTCTAGTGTTCACAAGTGAAGAGCAAGAATTGGAAGAACTTGGGAACACTTGAGAAGGAACCTCATGACTGCCATTTACTTTTGAAGGAAGGTTGAGGTGGCACGATGATTTACTGTATTCCAGGGTTGGAAGATGTTCAACTAGAGACAACACTCAGCCAATAGGTGGAAGACCCAGGAAAGAAATTTCAGATCAATGTTAGACAGTGCTGTAAGAGAGAACGGGTTACCTCAGAAAGGGATAAACTCTTGGGTATTAGAAATACCCAAGCAGAAGTCTTATGGCCATGTGAGTGGGTTTTTTTTAATAGGTGGGGCTCAGGCCACTAGTAGGGACCTAAACTAGATGACCTTAAAGCCAATCCCAACTCCTAGATTCTGAAGGGCTTATTATTTAAGAATAGAGTAGTCCATATATGGTAACAGAGTGAGATTATAGTGAGCTCAGATGGCAGTATAGTTGTTTAATTGCTGATAGTGAATCCTCTGCACATATATGAAACCTTTCTGGTAGTAAGAACAAAAGAGAAACTGAATAGGTTGTACAATTATCACCTTCCACATTTGATTTTTAGAAGGTTAGATCTTCAGTGTAGGAAGCCTTACAGTTTCTGAAAAGCCCGTCAAGTTTTAAAAGTCACACAAATTTATTTTTTAAATGGCATGCTAATTTAAATAAAAGTCCGTTGATAAAATGGAGGCTGTGAATTTAATATTATGAAACATTATCAATCTTAGACATAGTCATATAAAATTACTTTTTCTTTGTCTCTCATCCAAAAGATTATGATTCTGAAACCAAGAATTGAAATTTACAATGATTCAATCATTTTCTGAATTCTCTATTACCCATTGCAAATAGGAAGCTTGTTGGAGCAGTTCCTCTTAAGGGACATTTATTGCAGAGTGGTTTGTATAAACTCCCATTGTTTATCCTTAAACTCAGCCAGTCAACAGCATTGACTGAAGGTTGTATGGGCCTGAGTACTTATTCTTAGGACTGAGAAACTTGGAAAAACTAAGTGTTGCAGGCTGCACAATGATAGCTACTGCTGCAAAAATTAGCACTATGTAAAATTACAAGTTTGTCCCACACTGCTATGATAACTCTATGATTGAAATGCATAATTTTACTTCTTTAATGAAGGTTTGCCATGATGGAAGAACAGTAGGAAGCATTTTTTCAAATGCAAATTACCTTGCAGCAAAGAAATAACAAAGGAAAGAATTGCCACCAAGGGGAAAAATTAAATCTTACAGCACTTCCTTGGGTATAGTTGAGACAAACAATTAGCATGTTAAGGATCATTATGTCCTGTAATAATATGTTGTTTCAAAAATTTCCGTTCCTTCCAGTTCTGGGTCCTAGCCATTTACTGGATAACTTTGATATTGCATGTCAAGAACTAAGTGGGAAGTATTTTTGGAATAATTGCAAATCTCATGAAGAATCCTCAGAATGATTCTAGGTTGTCTGTAATCTTCATCCACATGTTAAATAACTAAAATGAGTTACATATAAATTTGTCCCTTGCATTGAATGGTGAAGATAGTTAATCAGTTAGTACCTGTGTACTACGTATAGAGAATTCTGAAGTGAACAAGTAGTTAGGAGTTAGGCCTTCACGCTCTTTAGAGTTGAGAGGGAAAATCCAAGATGTATACAAATGGAAGCCCCACAATTGATTTTTTCGTGTGTGTGTGTGTGTATACATATATATATATATATATATATATATATATATTTTAAATATTTATTTACTTGAAAGGCAGAATTAGAGAGTCAGAGGCAGAGAGAGAGAGAGAGAGGTCTTCCATCCACTGGTTCACTCCCCAAATGGTCGCAACGGCAGGAGCTGGGCTGATCCAAAGCCAGGAGCCAGGAGCTTCCTCCAGGTCTCCCACGCAGGTGCAGGGACCCAAGGACTTGGGCCATCTTCTACTGCTTTTGCAGGCCATAGCTGAGAGCTGGATCAGAAGCGGAGCAGCCGGGACTCAAACCAGTGCCCATATGGGATGTTGGCATTGCAGGCAGCAGCTTTACAGGCTGCACCACAGTGCCAGCTCCCATATATTATCAATAGGCTTTGTTTCAGTTGTATTTTGCTACATGACAAAGTACCACCAAACAACCATTTATTCTCTCCTGATTCTGCCACTTGGGCAGGATGGAGCTGATGTATGCTTTCTTGGCTCTGTTTGGGGTTGGCGAGAGCAGTCTTACTAGGGCTAGAGCATCTAAGATGAATTCACTCATTGGGCTGGCTCCCATGAACAAAGTCTGGCAGGACCTCTGTCTTCCTCCAGAGTTTCTCAACTTTTGGGGTCTCTCACTAGCTTCACTTGGCCTCTTTGCTTCTAGCTGGGTAGTCAAGCTTCCATTACAGCAGACTTCTAAAAGGGTAGAACATGGAAGCTATCCAGTTTCTTATGGTCTAGCCCCAGAAGTCACACTCAGCCACTTCACAGCCATTTTCAAGGCCAGTCCAGATTCAAGAGCAGGACCACAGATTGCCTCGTGCTGGGAGGAGGGAGCATGTGCAATCAGGGATGGGTGGAATTGTTGGTGGGCTCCTCTCTAGATAATCTCTCACATCCTTTCCAGAGGTGAAGAGAAATAACATAACACCCTTTCCAAATCTGATTAAGCCCTCACAGTCTTGCTATTCAGTTGTCAGCTTCTTTGCCACAGAAACAGAGGAACGTGACTACCTTTGAAAACAGAGTGATTCCTTTCAATCTCTGCTCTATTCTGTTTTTATGACTACATTTCGAAAACAATTTAACTTCCGAGATTTTGGTGACTTCGCACCAAGTTTTCAGATAGAAAAATCAATGGTATATTTACTGATGATCTTTTCAAGCCTTATGTTAGGTGTTCATAATATAAAATATAGCTAGAGCAGATATAGAATCGGGAATGTGAGGATTGGAAGGGACTTTGGAAATCATTTCTTTCATAGCTCTAGTTTCACAGAGTAGGACATTAAGTCCCTTACATGGTTGTAATGACGGTGTTAGAATTTATGTTTGCTTTGTGCATATCAATTAGAAGGGTATGTTTAGATTAGTTTTTTATAGTTTTATGAGCATAGTTATGACATTGTTATTATGGTCAGTAGAAAACAAATTAGCTTGGCTTTTCACTGAAAAAATAAGAGATTATGCTCTGAGAGTCATGCTTGTAATTTTCTCCAAATTATGTGCTCATCCCATAGATCTCTGAGTTATGGTGCTATAGGAGTAATTGTTGGACATGAATTTACACATGGATTTGATAATAATGGTAAGTATTAGTTCATTTTATATGCTGCTGCTTTTATAACAATGTGGACTATATGGATGTTAATTGTTAACTTTTTATAGTGGCATCATCATGGAGTGAAGATTATAAAAGGCAATATGATTGCTGATTGAAAACTTCCCAGTATCTTCCTGTGATAGCTTGCAACCAATAAACAGTTGTTCCCATTGGTAATGGGGTAGAATGAAAAAACAAAAGATCGTGTAATTTTGCTGAAATTACCTTTGCATTTAGATCAGGATTGCTGTAGCCGCCACAGTAGGAGCAGGGATGACTTTCCAGCTTCCCCCACTTTGTCATTGCTTTATTCACCAGCCTGAGATGTTCTCCCCAGAGGTGTGAACTCAGCCCCAGTGATGATTGTAGGCACTGAGCTGCCAAGTCAGGCTGCTGGAGCCTGGCTGAATGGTTCCTTTACAGGATTGCAAGGATTATGCAATGCTTAATCTCCATTTTCCTTTATATTGGCATATATTCAAAATATTTTTAAAGGCTATACTTTCCTAATAGTGCAGAATGTAGAATGCACAGTGTATCCTGATGACATATAAGCAAGAGAGTAGATAATGAACTGAACTAAAGGAATGATTACCTTTGAGAGTGTTCATTGTTTTAAAATGTTTAATTTGAAAAAAATTATTAAAAGTTCTATTTACTCCTCATTTTTAATCAGCACTTTTCTCCCTTAACTGTGGAGCACTATTGGAAAGCCACTAGAGATCTCAGAAACTTATGAATTAGCAGCAAATTACTATCTCGTCCAAACACAATGGTTTGCAGGCAGATTCAGCAACTCAGGTGGCCGAAGGCAACACTATATATAAAATGACCACTTTCAGAGGCTGGCGCCGTGGCACAGTAGGTTAATCCTTTGCCTTCGACGCCGGCATCCCATATGGGCACCGGTTCCAGTCCTGGCTGCTCCTCTTCCCATCCAGCTCTCTGCTATGGCCTGGGAAAGCAGTAGAAGATGGTCCAAGTCCTTGGGTCCCTGCACTCATGTGGGAGACCCAGAAGAAGCTCCTGGCTCCTGGTTCCTGGCTTGGGATTGGTGTAGCTACGGCCATTGTGGCCATTTGGGGAGTGAACCATCAGATGGAAGACCTCTCTCTGTCTCTCCCTCTCTGTCTGTAACTCTACCTCTCAAATAAATAAATAAAATCTTAAAAAAAGAGAAAGTGACCACTTTCTTCCTTGCCTGCAGTGTCTCTGACATGTTTTCCTGGTTGCCTACTCCGTGGCCAGAGGCCCTTCTAGTTTGTCTCCCTCTAGATGGTTCTTCCTGAACTCCCATCAGCCCTTCTTGAATCACTTAGGTGTTTTTGTCTCTGGCCTCCCCCTCCCTCTTGAAATGTGTCTGCCTTGTAGTCATCTGACTCCCTAGAGCTCGACTTGCTGCCTTTGGAAGTTTGGCGTTTCTGAAGGGGAGGGTCTTAACTAAGCAACAAAAGCTGGTGGTGGTCTTTTGGCTCTGGCATTTTCTTCCTAGGAAATTTAGGTACAGTTTTCTCCCAGAACCTTTTAGAAGACTTCCGGAATCCCTCTCAAAGGACGGGATGTAATGATGGTAATTTCACTCTGTAACCAGTATTTAGAACACTGTGTTGCACATATAAGTACATGCCCAGTGACCACGTAATGATTGCTTACTGGGTAGAAGACAGTGAGACTGTATTATCCCAGGGGGTTGTGTTGGTATCCTGCAGCCTTACAGAGCTTTGGGTTGTTTCAGTTAATGCCATTGCTTAGGAGATTTTCTTTTCTTTTTTTTTAAATTTTATTCATTCATTTGAAAGGCAGAGTTACAGAGAAGGAGAGAGAGAGAGAGGGAGAGAGAGAGAGAGAGAGAGAGATCCATCTTCCATCGTTGGTTCACTCTCCAATTGGCCGCAAAGGCCAGAGCTGCACTAATGTGAAGCCAGGAGCTTTTTCCAGGTCTCCCATGTGGGTGCAGGGCTCCAAGGACTTGGGCCATCTTCTACTGCTTTCCCAGGACATAGCAGAGAGCTGGATCAGAAGTGGAACAGCCAGGACTCGAACCAGTGTCCACATGGGATGCTGACACTGCAGCCTAGGGCTTTAACCTGCTACGCCACAGCACCAGCCACAGAAGATTTTCTTAAAGGCTCAATGAAGAGTTCTCTGCATCATTAAATTTAAACTGTGTTTCTGATTCCAGTAGTAACTTTGAACACAGAAGATCGTCTAGATGAACCCAAATTTTTGTTTTTTAAAGGGTATAGAAAAAGCGAAGAGTAAGCATGTGGCAAGAATGTGTAACTAAATGTTTTTTTCATTACGTTTTGGAGATTTCCATTCTTGTTGCAAGTTCTCTTTTTGAGCAATCTTCCTTATCTAAGCAGGACAGATGGGTCTCCATCCACACTGAGGGCTGTAGAATGATTCATAACAGAAGTTTTATGTGTCCCTCGACTCCTGGCAACTTGGAAGAAACAGGTTCCTATTGGGCTGAGTCAGGATGTGTGGTGGCAGCGTGTGGATGACTCACCAGGGCCATTCCTTTGGATCATTTGGAATTTCACTGGTAGTAGTTCTCTGACAACCTCCATGGATTTTCTGAATGAAGCCATTTCATTTCACAATCCAGAGAACACTTGGGGTCAGGTCAGGTGAATACCTAAGATTGGATAAGTTTACTGCATAATTTCATTTTTAAAATGCCCTTTGTTCCTTAGAAGGAAAGAACTGCCTCAACCCTCTTTCTCCTTTCCCCCCTTTTAACAATTAACCTGTGATGTTGGAGAGAATGTAGGAGTTGGCTTCAGGAAGAGAGGTTTCCTGCTGTTGTGACTGCTTTTTGAAGGCTTGTCAAGGTGAGGGGAAGGAAAGATAAAGACTTTAGTTTCTAAATAACAGAAATGCCTTTTAACTTTGTTTTTTGCTAGGTAGAAAATATGATAAAAATGGAAACCTAGATCCTTGGTGGTCTATGGACTCAGAAGAAAAGTTTAAAGAAAAAACGAAGTGCATGATTAACCAGTATAGCAATTATTATTGGAAGGATGCTGGCTTAAATGTGAGTACAACTGGGCGAGGGAGCATCTTGTGGGTAATTTTTCCTCATTTGGGCATTTGTTTGCTTTAAACCATTGGTTTCCAAAGTGTGCCTCTGAGATCAACAGCATCGATCTTCCCTGGGAAGTTGTTGGAAATGTAAATTATAATTTATCTCTGTTTTCTCAATATATAATAATTGTACATCTTGATGCAGTACAGTGTGATAGTTCAACCCACGTATATGGCATGTACTGATCAAATCGAAGTTATTAGCATTTTCATTTCCTTATTTCTTTATGGTTGGAGACTTCGAGCTCTGCTTTTCTAGGTCTTCATGAAACATAGACTGTGTTATTGTGAGCTATCCTCACCATATTGTGCTGTGGCACATTAGGAATCAGTCCTACTATCTAACTGTGTTCTGTGCCCCTTTCCCAGCCTTCCAAGACTCTGGCAATCACTATTCTGCATTCAGATAGACTTCATTTTATCATCCAGATATGAGACAGAAAATGCAATGTTTGTCTTTCTGTGTCTGGCTTATTTCACTTAACATAATGTCCTTCGGTTTCATCCATTTTGATGCAAATAATGAGATTTAATTCTTTTTGTGGCTGAAGAATATTCCATTGTGTACACATGCCACATTTTCTTTATCTATTCAACCATTGATGGACATCTAGGTTTATTCCAAATCTTGGCTATTGTGAATAGTGCTACAATGAACTGGAAGTGAAGATCTCTTTCACATGCTGATATCATTTCCTTCAGAGATATACCCTGATATTGGGTCATATGGTAGATTTATTTTTCGTTTTTTTTTTTTTCTTTGAGAAACCTGTGTACTGTTCTCTGTGATGGCTGTACTAATTTACATTCCCATCAGTATGTTCCCTTTTGTCTGTATCCTCACCAGCATTTGTTGATTGTTTCTTTTTTTTTAAAGATCTATTTACATATTTGAAAGTCAGAGTTCCAGAGAGAGGGAGAGACAAGGAGGGAGAGATCTTCCACCTGCTGGTTTACTCCCTAAATGGCCACTAATGGCTGGGGCTGGGCCAGGCCAAAACCACGAGCTGGGAGCTTCTTCCAGGTCTCCCGCATGGATAGCAGGGATCCAAGCACTTGGACCATCTTCCACTGCTTTTCCCAGGCCATTAGCAGGGTACTAGATCAGAAGTGGAGCAGCTGGGACACGGAGCCGTGTCCATATGGGATGCCAGTGTCACAAGCAGCAGCTTAACCTGCTGTGCCACAATGCTGGCCCCTAATTGTTTGTTTTTATTAATAGCCATTCTAACTGGGGTGAGGTGATAACTCATTGTGGTTTTGATTTGCATTTCCCTGATGGCTACAGGTATTGAAAATTTTTTGTATGTATTCATCGACTATGTTTCTTCTTTTGAGAAATATTTACTCAGATCATTTGCTCATTTTGCTGGCTTTGTGGAATAGCAGATAAAGGTGCCACCTGTGACACTGGCCTCCCATATGGGTACTGGTTCATGTACTACCTGCTCCATTTCCATCCTGGCTCCCTGCTGATGGCCTGGAAAAAGCAGCAGAAGATGACCCAAGTGTTTGGGCCCCTGCACCCATGTGGGAGACCTGTAATAAGCTCTTGGCTTCATGCTTTGGCCTGGCCCAGTGCCAGCCATTGTGTCCATCTGGCAAGTGAACCAGCAGATAGAATCAATCTCTCTCTCCCTCTCCCTCTCCCCCTCCCTCCCTCCTTCCTTTTGTCTGTCTGTCTGTCTCTCTCTCATCTCTGTCTCTAACCCTGCCTTTCAAAATAAATAAATAAATGTTAAAAAATAGTACAACTGGGTGATTATTTTTCTGTTGACTTTTTTCGATTCATTGTAAATTCTGGAAAGCAATCCTTTGATGAATGATTTGTAGATAAACTCTTCCATTCAATAGGTTGTCTCTTTACTCTGTTGATTGTCTGCTTTGTTGTTAATCAGCTTCTTAATTTGATTTAATCCCATATGTCTAGTTTTGCTTTCCTTGCTTGTGCTTGGGAAATCAAATCCAAGAAAACACTACCCAAGACCAGTGTTGGAGAGCTTTCTCTATATATTTTCTTGGAGTAGCGTTTACCACGTCAGGCCTTATGTTTAAATTTTTAAATATAACTTAGGTTGATTCTTGTATAACGGGCAAGATAGGGGTCCATTTTCTTTCTTTCAGTACTTCTGGTGTAAATTCTTGAATCGTGCCCCAGACCAGCTGAATCGAGATCTCTGGAGATAGGCCCGGTAGTCTGCCTGGCTTTTCACAAATGCTTGGTGATTCCAATATTAGCTGAAGTTTGAGAACCACAGGCTTCAACATAACATTGATTTATTTTTCCTAGATGCAGATTAATGTAGAAAAACCTGTAGCACAGATAAGCAATAACATTATTATAAATCTCTTGTACCCTATAACATTAAAACAATTTTCTTACATGTTCCTTCCTAGGTTTAATTCATTGAAATTAAACTTCATTGATTTGAGCTAGTGAATCTGAGAATTGGTTAGGTGTTCTCAGAGTAGTTTGAATAAAACAAATGTACTTTAAAAATGTGTATTTTCTATGTACACATAAATATTCGATAAAGGCACAAGTGACATATCGTATACACTTTTTGTGTATGTGAAATTTTGTTCCTTTACTTTTATTGGCTTTACCCCCATCTCTTTCCCAAACTGTATTTGATCTTAATACCCTGATACACATTTTCCCATGTACATGTATAGACACACACAACATTAGTTCATTATTTTCAGTGGCTGCCTAAGAGTCTCTAGTGTTAATGTACTATAACTTATCAACTAACCTTTTGGCAAAATATCACACTTTCCAATCACAAGTGCTGCCATAATATCTTTATTATGTGAATATTCATTTTTTTCCCTATAGGACAGATTCCTCCTCTCATCAAGATGTTATAACATTTTGTATTTCCACCAGTGATATATGAAAGAGCATTTATCCATTGATTCTTAATTTTTGGTCAATTTATGAGAACCATTTAAAATATTTTACATATTAACATTTTGTCTATCATTCATATTATACATATTTTCCCAAAATATATTTCTTATCCATTAGATTATTATGTTATCTTTTGATGTATGAGATTTAAATATTTTTATGTAGTCCAAGATACCTACTTCTCTTTCTCCTTTTTTAAAGATTTATTTATTAATTTGAAAGGCAGGGCTGCAGAGAGAGAGGGAGAGAGGGAGAGACAGAGATCTTCCATCTGCTGGTTCGCTCTTCAAATGACCACAATGCCCAGAGCTGGGCTGATCTGAAGCCAGGAGCCAGGAGCTTCTCCTGGTCTCCCATGTGGGTGCAGGGGCCCAAGCACTTGAGCCATTCTCTGTTGCTTTCCCAGGCACATTATCAGGGAGCTGGAATGGAAGTTAAGCAGCCAGGACTCGAACTGGCACCGACATGGGATGCCTGCACTGCAGGTGATGGCTTTACCCGCTGAGCCGCAACGCCATCCCCAATATGTACCTCTCTTGAAAATAGTTTCTGCTTGGGGCCGGTGCTGTGGCTCAGCGAGTTAATGCCCTGGCCTGAAGCGCATCCCATATGGGCGCCAGTTCTAGTCCCAGCTGCTCCTCTTCCAATCCAGCTCTCTGCTATGGCCTGGGAAAGCAGTAGAAGATGGCCCAAGTCCTTGGGCCCCTGCACCTGCATGGGAGACCCAGAGGAAGCTCCTGGCTCCTGGCTTCCGATCAGCACAGCTCCGGCTGTTGTGGCCAATTGGGGAGTGAACCAGCAGATGGAAGACCTTTCTCTCTCTCTCTCTCTCTGCCTCTCTTCTCTCTGTGTAACTCTGACTTTCAAATAAATAAATAAAAAAAATTCAAACAAATCAAAATTAGTTAAAAAAAAAAAAAAACACTAAATCTCCCAATTCCCTACTCTGAAGCAAATGTGCCAGAGTCTCAAATACTTAAAAAAAATAGTTTCTACTTTTCTGTTCTTGGTTATGAAAGTGTTCCCAACACATATATCATAAATGGAGTCCCCTAGGTTTTCATGGGAGATTTTTATTTTGTTTTTATTTTATATTTAAATCTTATACATGTGGGATTTTTTCCTGTGGGGTTTAATATAAGAGTACAGTTTTATTTTCATCTAAAAATAGTCGTTTGATTTAGCATCAATTATTAGAAGATATTTTTTTCTCAAATTTTTGTCGAAAATTATGATCTTGTATACACCTAGATAAATTTATGGATTATATACTATATTCTGGTGACTGACTTGTTGATTTCTATGCCAGTACCTGATTACTGTGGTTTTATGGATTACTGTGATATCTGTAATACATGTTCTTTCCCACTGTTCTTCTTTTATGTATTTATCAATTCTCAGGCATTTATAGTTCAGTATGTTCTGCAAGATCATTTTACTTATTCTATCTCCCCTCAAAGAAAATCCTGCTGAGAGCTTAATTTAAATCGCATGAAATATATGGAATTGGCATTTTTAAAATATAATTTTCTTATCTAAGAACTTACTGCATTTTTTAGTCAGCTTGATTCTTGTTTTATATTTTCAAGTAAGCATTCATATGCTTATATTTTTACTTGACTGCATATTGTTTTACTTATTTTTCATTTTAATTTATTTTGCTTTGATCAGTTAGTTTTCATACATTTCCCCCTTTATTCATTGTTTTCTTGTACTTTTCCATAGCATTTCCTGCTTTCATAATTGGATGACATAATTTTCACTTATTGTATTTGACAATAAGATACAATAAGGAAGAGTTGATGATAGGTTATGGTTCTGCAGGAAGACCTTTCTTTAAAACACACATGCATGCAGTTTATCATTCCAGTTAATCTAGTCAAGGGCACAATGCCTAAGAGAAGCAAGGTGGGCACCCCAGAGGGCAGCTCAGCATGCCTTAGGTGCTTTCTTCAAATTCTCTTGATCACTTAACCAGATTTGAACTCTGTCCTGGTATCTTACTAAGGCTTGGACAACACTCTAATCCTTGCTGTGCCTCAAGTCTGTTATGCAAAGGGTTTGTTTCATCATTCTGCATGAACTTAGGTAAAAAACAATGGTAATAAGCACTGTCTTGGTTTTTCTTTTTTATTTTCTTTAGGGTATGCAAATTTCATGCATTTCATATATGCAGATTTAGGAATATAGTGATTCTTCCTATCTTACCCTCCCTTCTGCCCACACTTCCACCCTTCTTCCTCCTCTCTCCTATTCCAACTCTCAATTTTTACAAAGATCTGTTTTCAGTTTGTTTTGTAGTCTTCTGGTTCCTGAACCATTGCTCATCCAAGTGGAGAAACCAGAGTGACTATCCTTGAATGGTACCTCTAGCTCCTTAGCAGTACACCACAAAGCTATTTTCTGCCCACATAGTATTTAAATATCTACAACTGTGACATGAGCAAACCTAAAATGGGTGCTTCTGTGAATCAATATTCATTTAAGGGGTTGTTACATTGAAAATTATTCTTCTAGAGTATGTGAGGGGTCTTCAAAAAGTTCATGGAAATACATATTATTAAAAAACTATACATAGATTTCAAACATTTTTTCACCCAAATAAACTTATCTTTTAATTTTGTTTTCTCACAAGCTTTTAAATGTTTTTAAAAATGCACGTGAGAGAGAACAGCTGCTAGTGTGGGTACTGACATCCATTGTTTCATTCCTTAAATGCCTCTGATAGCTGGAGCTGGCTGGGGCTGAAGCCTGAAGCTGGAAACACAATCCAGCAGTCTAGGTCGGCCATCTGAAGGGCAGGGACACAGTTGCTTGAGCCATTACCTCTGCCTTCCGAGATCTGCACCCATGGAAAGCTGGGAATCAAACCCAGGCACTTGGATATGGGATGTGGGTGTCTTAACTGCTAGGCCAAATGCTCACCCCTCCACAATCTCTTTTAAGTACCTTCATATGTGGGGCCATTGCCATGGCGCAGTAGGCTAATCCTCGGCCTGTGGAGCTGGCATCCTATATGGGCGCTGGTTCTAGTCCTGGCTGCTCCTCTTCCAATCCAGCTCTCTGCTGTGGCCTGGGAAAGCAGTGGGAGATGGCCCAAGTCCTTGGGCCCCTGCACCTACGCAGGAGACCTGGAGGAAGCTCCTGGCTCCTGGCTTCAGGTGGGTGCAGCTCCAGCCATTGTGGCCATCTGGGGAGTGATCCAACGGATGGAAGACCTCTCTCTGTCTCTCCCTCTCACTGTCTGTAACTCTACCTCTCAAATAAATAAATAAAAGATTTTTTAAGAAAAGTACCTTCATAGACTGGATAAAGAAATTATGGGATATGTATTCTTTAGAGTACTATACCGCAGTAAGAAACAACGAAATCCAGTCATTTGCAACAAAATGGAGGAATCTGGAACACATCATGCTGAGTGAAGTAAGCCAGTCCCAAAGGGACAAATACCATATGTTCTCCCTGATCGGTGACAACTGACTGAACACCAAAAAGGAAACCTCCTGAAGTGAAATGGACACTATGAGAAATGGTGACTTGATCAGCATAGCCCTGACTGCTAATGGACAACTTAATACATTATCCCTCATAGTATTTTTTTTTTGTCTGTTCTACTTAATATGACTGGTTTAATTCTGTAATTATCACACAGTTATTCTTAAGTGTTGAAAATTAACTGAAATGTGATCCCTGTTAAACATAAGAGTGGGAATAAGAGAGGGAAGAGATGTATAATTTGGGGCATGCTCGGGCTGACTTGCCCCAATTGGTAGAGTTGGAAACATACCAGGGGATTCCAATTCAATCCCATCAAGGTGGCATGTGCCAATGCCATCTCACTACTGCAAGTGATCAATTTCAGTTCACAATTGATCATAATGAAAGGACTAAGAGTCAAAGGGAGCACATAAACAAGTCTAGTATCTGCTAACACCAACCGATAGAATAAATAAAGGGGAGAGTGATCCAACATGGGAAGTGAGATACTCAGCAGACTCATAGAATGGCGGATGTCCTAAATAGCACTCTGGCCTCAGAATCAGCCCTAAAGGCACTCGGATCTGGCTGAAAAGCCCATGAGAGTATTTCAGGCATGGAAAGCCAAGACACTCTGGCAAAAAGATCTCTGTGAGTGAGATCCCAGTGGAAAGAACAGGTCTTCAAAGAGGGAGATGCCTTTCTCTGAAGGGAGGAGAGAACCTCCACTTTGACTATGACCGTGTCTAAACAAGATAAGAGTCGGAGAACTCAAGGGGCTTCCATAGCCTTGGAAACTCATAACGGGTGCATAGGGAGATTACTGATGCCATAAACAGGAGTGTCAATTGGTAAAGTCAACAACAGGAGTCACTGTGCACTTACTCCTCATGTAGGATCTCTGTCCTTAACGTGCTGTACACTGAGGCTTAATGCTATAACGAGTACTCAAACAGTATATTTCACTTTGTGTTTCTATGGGGGTGCAAACGACTGAAATCTTTACTTAATGTACACTAAACTGATCTTCTGTAAAAAAAAAAAAAAAGAAAGAAATTATCAATTCCCAACTTGACTCTCACTGGGATTAAACATGACAATAGGTCTGATCTGATTTCATCATCATTTAAAAAAAATCATCTATTATTTTTCACTTTATGTTTCTGTGTGGGAGCAAACTGTTGAAATACTTAAGGTATACTAAGCTGATCTTCTGTATATTAAGATAATCGAAAATGAATCTTGATGTGAATGGAAGGGGAGAGGGAGTGGGAAAGGGGAGGGTTGTGGGTGGGAGGGACGGTATGGGGGGGAAGCCATTGTAACACATGAGTCGTACTTTGGAAATTTATATTCATTAAATAAAAGATTAAAAAAAAAAAAAAAGAAAAGTACCTTCATATGTTGATTCAAATAAAGTATAGCAGAGGGGTTCTAGTGTCATCCATGTGTTCAACTCTTGGTTTGACCAATTATTGGTTGTAAGAGCTAGGAAAAGCTACTTCAGGTTTCTGAGTTTCAGCATCTTCCTCTGTGCAGTAAATATTTCTGAAATTATTAGTTTGTTGTAAGAATTCAGTGAGATAATGTGAAGCACTGGCATGATGCCTTCTATACAGGCAGTGCTCAGTAAAAAGTTCTTCATATTCCTAATCCTTTGTGACATGCTAGTAGGTACCCTCACCCCAGTAAAAAACAAAACTGAGGACTTTGGGGTTCTATGTATACGTATGGCCTCAGTGTGTGTGTGTGTGTGTCTTTCTCTGTGTTCCCATAAGCCTAACCTAAGTGCAAACAAGAAAAAATTTGGTTATGTACACGTATACTTACTTTTAATGTTTGCCCAAACCTGTCAAAATTGGGGCCCAGATTAGCACTCACGTATGTCTGAGATGGCTGCATAATGAGAAGCATAGAATATATTTAAACTAAATTTTGTTTTAGGAAATTCATTCTTCACTCATTATTCTAGCATGGGAAAAGTGTCTAGAATTTTCCAACAACTTGGGGGACATAGCTTTATGAAAATAAGTATGAATCTGTTTTTGAGAAGAATTGTAACAGGAAGCAATATGGTAGCACTCTCACAAGGTTGCTGAAAAGTTTTACAAGGATCTTAGTAATCCTCTTCAGTTTTACTCAGTGACTTATGGCTTTGAATTTTGTGAGGTCTCTAATATTGAATCATGGAATTTGATTGCAGAATCTAGAAATGATGCCATGCCACTATTGCCATTTGCTTTCTAAATGGGGAAATCAAACTTATGTAATATTTACGATGACACAGGAAATTCAAGGAATAAACAGCATTGGTCGTGGTCCTTCTCCACTTTCTAGCACTCTAGCTACCAGACTGGCGGGGACTTCAGTGTGCTGGGGTTGAGCCAAAACAAATGTGAGGGATGCCTTAGAAGGGAATGGACATAGGCAATCAAATTTGTGATGATCTAAACTCTCTTTACTCAGGAGTTGTTATGTTAGGGGTTATAAAACTTGAGAAAGTTTTTTGATAGTGTAGATCACGAATTCACACCCATAGGTAAAACCTTGCCTATTTTGTAAATAGAATTTATTGGAATACAGTTTAAAAAAAAGAAAAAAACAGGAGAAGGGGGTTTTCTTGTAGGAAAGGAATGAATGCTTCCTGGTGATCATTATATGCCCATATGAGAGAGTTCAGCTACTTGAACCAACTGCAATGCTTATACTGGTGTTGAGAAGTGTGCATATTTCAAGGTGTACAGGTTTTACAAATGAATAAAACAGACTCAAAGTCATTCAATCCCATGGTAGTGTCTAGATTCCTGTTTAGGTCTCTATGGCTCCAGAGCCCACACTCTTCCCCCCATTAAATTTCTTTTATACAGGCCGGCGCCGCGGCTCACTAGGCTAATCCTCCGCCTTGCGGCGCCGGCACACCGGGTTCTAGTCCCGGTCGGGGCGCCGGATTCTGTCCCGGTTGCCCCTCTTCCAGGCCAGCTCTCTGCTGTGGCCAGGGAGTGCAGTGGAGGATGGCCCAGGTGCTTGGGCCCTGCACCCCATGGGAGACCAGGAAAAGCACCTGGCTCCTGGCTCCTGCCATCGGATCAGCGCGGTGCGCCGGCCGCAGCGCGCTGGCCGCGGCGGCCATTGGAGGGTGAACCAATGGCAAAGGAAGACCTTTCTCTCTGTCTCTCTCTCTCACTGTCCACTCTGCCTGTCAAAAAAAAAATTCTTTTATACTTGAATGGCACGTGGGTGGACTGTTCTTCGGTATACATTTTGGTCAGAGCGTCAGATACTGAAACTTCATTCTGATAAACGTGTGCCTTAGTCACAAGGATGATAGAACGGGTGTGCTCCCCCCCCCCCCATGAAGCCACTCAATGTCAGCTAATGGCTACAGTCTCATTGCTGGTCTCCTCTGTAGATACCAAGGGCCAGGCTTTATTTTGGGGGGCTTTCTTTGCCGGGGACAGTCCTCTGTACCTGAATCTTTGCAGTGAAGTGAGGGGAGCTCAGCTGTGGCATCCCGGGAGCAGGCTCTTGTTGAGTAGTTGAGCCCCGATAGACCAAGCCCTGCCCCTGTGCTCTACTGAGGCGATTCAGAGTATGAGGAGCCATGGAGGTGAGGGTACTCCAAAGCCTCTAATTTAGATAGAAAGCTTGCTGTAAAAAGGGAGGAGATTGAATTCAAGCATGTGCAGATATAAATGTAAGCCTCCAGAGCCAAGAGGAGTTCAAACTTGAAAAGGTGGCGTCTGATGGAGCAGAGCCCCAGGAGACAGAATACTGATGAGGGTGAGAGTCCCTGTGGAACGGGAGCATTTTGCCGTGTTAGGTCAGGTTTTCTAGATGCAGAGCCCAAGAAAGGAATTCTTAGGCTTGTAGCTTATCGAGGAAGTAGTTTTAGGAGCATTCTGTAAGGGAGTGAGAAAAATGTGTTGGTTTCAGGAGGACTTCAACTTTACCTTGACCCCATAGAGCGAAGGTGGGGTATAACCTCCCAGTAATGTCTGCGTGAGAGGACTCCTTTGTAAACTCGGGGTAATCTTCCTGAGCTGTTAGAAGCTGCAGGAATCGATGCACAGTCCTGGTGGAGAAAGGGGTCCAGCAGGGTACCAGTAATGTCTTCCACACATTCTGAGCTGTAGATCCTCATTTATTCAAACAAAGATGGTGATCATTGCATTTATCTAATAGGTCTGTAGTGAAAGAATGTATATGAAACAGGAATGGTGACTTTTAGGGACTGAAACTGGTAGGGTACTGGGTGATTACAGTGAATAATGTTTTCCAAACCTTTGTGTTTTTCCCTCCATTGGTATTGGTGGATAACTGGGTGATTGGGGTAGCTTGGAAGGAAACACTTGACAGAATCCACAGCTTGAAAGTTCAGAACAGATTGTACTAGTTCCCTGTTGTTGCTAGGATAAATTGCCATAGACTCAATGGCTGAAATCGACACAATTGTATTATACAGGCTGTGTCAGAAGTTTGACAGAAGTGTCAGCTGCCCCAAATCAAAGCATCAGCCAAGCTGTGGACCTTTCTATAGGCTCTAGGGGGAAATCTGTTTCTATGGTTTTTCTAACGTTTAGGGGCTGCCTGCGTTCCTTGGCTCATGGTCCCCTCATTCCAAGCCAGCAATAGCTAGCTGGTGGAGTCTTCTCACATTGCATCACTCTGACACACTCTCCTGTTGCCCTTTTTCTCTCATAAGGACCCTTGTAATCACATTGGGCCCATGTGGATAAAATCCAGGGTAGTGTCTCATCTCAAGGTGCTTAACCACATCTTAAAAGTCCCCTTTGACATTGTAAAGTCAGATAGTCACAAATTCCATGGATTATAGACATCTTTGATAGGCTGTTAATCTGCCTACTATACAGGGGTTGGCAAATTTTTCTGTGAAAGGCTAAATAGTAAGTGATTTAGGCTTTGTGGGGTGTATGTTCTCTGTTGCAGCCACTTAACTCTACCTTTGTTACGAGAGTAACCACAGACATATGTATGTGGATGAGCTTGGCTGTGTGCAAATAAATCATGAATTATGAACACTGGAATTTAAGTTTTATGTAATTCTCACAAGCCACAAAGTATTCTTATTCTTTTGATTTTCACCCTGGTCATTGAAAAATGTAAAATGCAGTCTTACCTTACAGCCTGTACAAAAACAAATAGCAGCTCGGATTTGCTTTGTAGGTGGTATCAGTTTAGAAGATTTTTGCCCTAGCTCATTTCTGATTTTAGGAGAGAGTTTTCAAATGTTGGGAAGAATTTCTTCACCATGCTTGGCTGGTTGTCATACATATTGCAAACTTCGACCTTGTGGTCTGCATTTCTTTTATTTGATTTTTGTTCCCCTGGAGAACTACCCTCCTTTTAATTTTTCATGGAAATTGCTGAAGGTAGAATGATGATGGTTGGTCTAAAAATCTTGTTCCTGTGTGGATGCTACATTTTTGGAAACACAGGCAAAATGAGAAAAACACTCAAATAATGTGAGTTAATTTGAGAAAGTAATGTATGTATTGACATTTCTATTTTTTCCCATTAAACCAGAGCCACTCAGAATATTGTTAACGTTTTATTGGAGCTGGCTAAATTGGTAAGAATAAAGAAGTAGGTGAGGAAGAAATGCATAGCATAATGAAGTGGACACTATGATATTCTGAGGCATCTTGCTTGGATTAGTTTGTCATCTCACAATGTATTATGACTACCTCTGATTTATTGAATGTAATTTTCTCTTTAAAATATGACACTTTTGCTTGCTGTAATATTTATGCTTCTTGGTGAATGATAGTTGACCGTGAAACTTTTTTTCTTCTTTCTTTTTGTCAGGTGAAAGGGAAGAAGACCCTGGGAGAAAATATTGCCGACAATGGAGGCCTGCGGGAAGCTTTTAGGGTGCGCATACTGCATTTGCTATGGTCTGCAGCATTAAGCCATAAGATGCCATATGGGCTTACCTTCATTTACGGTGCAACATGATCTTGAGGAGTTAGCTATTACAGCGTTTCTGTAAATAGAATTGTGTCTCCTTTGACTCTAGTATATGAGTGGAGGTGCAGTGCCTTCTTTTTGGAGAGAGATGTAAAATCATCCTAAAAATAATATTTATTATTAAGAATCATAGTTTTAAAGGGTGGTTTTTGAAAATACAATCACAATCATATCAAATTATACTGCAGAAATCTCCGGGGGGCTAGGTTCATATGAGTTTTCGTTGAGTAAAGTCCTCTTCACAATTTTCTTTTAAAATGTCAAACTTCTCAGTGATGGCCAGAGGGTAGTGGTGCTCATACACTGGGCCATGTGAGTCCTTGATAATGTTTGTATCATCCACTGGGTCATGGTTAACTGAGAAATATAATGTGGAAAGATTTTTTATAAAGCTACATGTATTCAGTTTAAAGACCAGACTTACTCTCAGGCCATCTCTTTCCTAAATTATATTTAAAATACACTTTATTTTATGAAGTGATGATGATAGATAGTGAAAGAAGATGGTAATTTTTATTCTTATTTGGCAAAAGAAAAAGTTGATAATATGTTGGCCCTAAAATATATTGCCATAGGGGCCTTACCATTGTGTTAGATTTGTCTGTCTCATGGTGGGAGTAGTAAGAACAGCTTTTAAAAAACACCCAAACACTTTAGATGAACGGCTTTGTTATCTACTTAATGTAAGGTCTTTGTAGGTGTACCTGCCTCACTCTTAAGCAGTAGGACATTGCCTTGCATTTTGAGATGTTGTTTTCTTCTTTCTTTTCTTTTCTTTTTTTTTTTAGTATTTTTTATTTATTTACTTCAGAGGCAGAGGAGTGGGATGGAGAGAAACAGAGAGAGAGAGAGAAAGAGAGAGAAGAGAGAGAGAGAGGAGAAAAGAGGGAGGAAGAAGAGAGGAGAGAGGAGAAGAGAGAGGGAGAGAAGGAAGAGGTGATAAAGAGAGAGTTATTCCCCAAATGCCTGCAATGGTCCCTTACTGGGGCTGGAGCTTGGAGGTAGGAACTCAACATATGTCTTCCCACATGGGTGGCAGTGACCCAACTACTTGAATATCGCTACTGCCTCCCAGGCTGGAACCCAGAGCAGGAGGCAGGTGTCAAACCAGGCATTTTGATATAGGATGTGGGCATCATAACAGCTAGGACAAATGCCTGCCCACATGTGATGCTTTCTTAAAAACAAACTTGACATGTACTTTTCCATGGCAGGAGTATGTATTTAATGTCTCTGTGCTAGATGAGGAAAGAAAAAACCACCACTGCAGGGGCTCATCTCTTCTGCCTCTCTCACTAGGCTTACAGGAAATGGATAAGTGACAGAAGGGAGGGAGTTGAGGAACCTCTCCTCCCTGGCATCACTTTCACCAACAACCAACTCTTCTTCCTGAGTTATGCTCACGTGAGTACACTGAGGGATGGGTGTTGGAGGTGAAATGTGGGATTTTTAGCCTACTCCCTTGATCAAAGGTTTGGAACAAAAACTTAATGCATGATTTTGATTTTAGCCAATATTTTATTTTGCTGATTATTTTCAGGATAAAAATTGTCCTTTTTAATGTTCTATAGGAGATAATTAGCTTATTGAATCAAGGTTTTTTTTTTTTTTTTTTTTTTTTTTTTTTTTTTTTTTTTTTTTTTTTTTTTTGTCAAGTAGCTTACAAGCCCTATGGTAACCCACTTGCTAGTTCTTCATTCTATGTTGACTTCTTAATGACGTGATACAACTTAGAATCATTTCTAGTAACTCATCCTTTGGGTTTCATAGCCCCGACCTTTCCTAACTTTTTCCTTCTCCTTTGCCTCATGTGCTGACTGTTCTACTACTCTACCTATGGGGCATCTTCAGGGCTTTGTTCCAAATTGTCCTGTGAATATGCCATGACTCCCAGAGCTGAAAAATAAACAGAAAGGCGAGGAGCATCAAGTCACTCTTTCTTGAGTTCAGTGCATTCTTAGAGCAGAAACTGAAAGGAAAATGTGCACTAAAAAAGGTACAATTCTGAATTTGTTTGGTTAATGAGGCAAGGTCCAGTTCTTAGCTACTGATAACTGCACTGGTTTACATCACAGTCACATAGGCAGCATTTTCAAAGTCAGGATGGGTCAATAAAAGTTGTGATGTGTGGTATCACAATCGACAAGTGTGTATGTATATACTCAAAGATAGACAGAAATTTCCATCAGTACAACTTCTTGTTCCTAAGTTTATGCATTCACTCTTCCATAAGCACATACACATCCAACTCTTCTACAGTTGATTCTGGTTAAAAAATTCGCACCTGTAGGAGGCCTTCTATTTCATAAACCTGAAAGGACAGTTCTAGATAAATTGACATTTATTACCCTAATGTCAACAAAACTGTAGTCCTCAACAAAACGACATTCATTCTTAGTTTTCCTATTCATGCCAATATACCCCAAGTCTTTGGGTATTTCTGTTTCGAAAGTTTAGATTCTTAGGCTTTTTTTGATATATTTATCCTAGATGTTTCAGCCTTGTTTAAGATGAATGGATTTCATGTATTTCATATATACAGATTTAAGAGCATCGTGATAGGACTCACGCTACCTTCCCTCCCACCCATGTGCCCACCATCTCTCCTCCTTCCCTTCTTATTTTCCCTGTTAATTTTTACAGTGACATACTTCGAATTTATTTTGTAATCACAAACTTGACCCTGTTGCATTAGGTAGTTCAGGTCACTTTAACAAAAATACCATATACTGGGTACCTTTGCTGCAGTATAAATTTATTTCTCAGAGTTCTGGAGAAGCCCAAGATCAGGGTGGTAGCAGGGCCAAATTCTGGTGAAGGCCCTCTGCAGGTTGCAGATTGCTGGCTTTTTGTTGTGTCTTCTCTTGGTGGAAAGAGCTAGGTAGCTCTCTGTCTTCTTCCTGTAAGGGTACAGATCCTCTTGACAATTTAATTATGTATCAAAGAACTCACCTCCTAAGATGATATAATTATGGTTTCAACATAAGAATTTTGGGAGTGGGATGGGGGAAGCAAACATTCAGTCCATAGCATTCCCATTGTTCTATCTAATTACCTATAGGTTAAAACCTTCATATCTTCTGCTTTGGATTATCCCAGTAGCCTTCTGACATGTTTTCCTGACTTCAGCGTCTTTCACCACTGCTTTACATGCCACTAAATACTTCTATTTCATTACTGACCTGCTGAAAGAACTCCAGGGACTCCCCACTGCCTGCCACATTGAAATCAAACTTCTTCATCTTTCTTTCAAAGTTTTTAATCTGGTCGACCTCCACCCAACCTGCTTTTAATTTCCCGCAGTTCCATTGCTTGAGAAAAACTCAATCTTAGCCAAGTAGTGATTCTCCCTTCCACCCCATAATGTCATGCCTGGTAATGTTTGTGTGGTTTTGTTTTTGATTCTCCTTCTTTAATGTGATTGCTTTGCTACTCTTCCCCATGAAGTAATTCAATTCCAGCTTCATCCTTAGGATCCATGTCGAGTTTGACCTCCTTCACATCTTTGCTAAACTCCTCCCCAAGGACTCTAATCCTCATCATTTTCTTTTATATCCAAATCCTTTTACACTTACCTACATTACTCTGCAGCTGAGTACTTAATTGCTCTCAAAATATTCAAGACTTTTAGTTTTATCTCTACAACTAATCATCTGGATTCTTATTCTTATGTATCTCCAGAGCACCCAGTAAAGATGCTCAGATATATTAAAGGCACTTGCTATTTTTAGATCAGTTGCTTGAAAAGGATAAGACTAACACAATTCAACAAGGAGACTTCCTTTGTGGTCCATACTGGGTCAGCTATTTAAGATAAGCAAACTACAAAAATAGATTTTTCTAGTGTTGGGGTTGGCAAACAAGGGCCAAATATGGTCTGCTGCGTGTTTTTTTATAAATAATGTCTTATTGTAAACCAGCCATATTCTTTCCTTTATCCACTGTCTATAGCTGCTTTTGTGCTACAATAGCAGAATGATTTAGTTGAAAGAGAGAATTTATATTCTTCAAAGCCTAAACTTTTTGCTGTCTATCTGTTTCTAGAAAAGAGTTTGCTGACCCTGCTAATAGAGAACAAAGATACCTCAGTTGTTATTTACATCCCATTCCACAATATTTCTGTGTAGATAAAATAAACTAATTGACAGTGATGTTATAGTTGTAATTTTGAAATGTCTCCCAACCATACCTGATTTATTTTAAACTAAATCTGCTTATGGGGAGTAAAATGATTTTCCCTTCTGGGATGGTACTAGAAAAACAGTACCAGTCATAATGTGTTTTCAGAAATCTCTTAAATGATTTATGAAGCAAAGACAATGCTTTATAATAACGCAAGAAGAAATAACATAAGAAGAAATGAGATAAAATTTAATGCCAGAAACAACTTCACATTAGCTAGCTTCTGAGCAAATTAAGGACTCACATTATAAAAACATCTTCAAAGTCAAAATCAGAATCACAAAGACTGATGGTTCACTTTCATCAAAAGCAATAGATCATATCCCCTTTCCTGCTTCCTGTGTGCCTATAGTTGCTGCAACCTGTCAGCTTTTGCTCAGGTATTCTCGTCATTCTGTTTTTTTTGTTTTTTTTTTTTTTTTCCATTTCCATTTGTACTTATTTAGTGGATGTTCACTGAGAACCTTCCTGCTGCCTATAAATAATCTTCTAACTTGTCTGTCATTTCCTCCTTGTACTTTATACCCTTGCCAGATAAGTCATTTAAAAATATGGATTTTATCATTGTCCTGCGCAAGAACAATGTTTCAATCTAGTTTAAACACTGCGGCCTGTTGTCGAATGCTTCATAAATCAGGCACCATCCTGTCTTCCCTCTGGTTGCCCACTGCTGCCCATGATGCAGCACATATTCCAGCCACATTGAATGTCTTCCTTTCCCCCCAGCGTAAACATGTTTGCTTCTGCTTCTTCCTCCACTCGGAATTCATGCTTCAAGACTACGACATCCTTCAGCTTACGATTATGTAGATCATGCTGTAGCAACAACACATTGGAAGTCGATTTGCTGTTCATGGTTTGTGTCCAGCGTGGGCTGGTGGTGGGACTCTGCTCATAGTTTTTACTCAAGGACTTGAGATTTGGAGTCCTTATCTCAACATGTGCTTCCATGTCCACCACAGATAGAGGAAAGAAATATGAGAAAGTGTGCTTTTGCCCTGAATGTAGCATCTTAAATTGTTCCTAAGGCTCTTGAATCTTTTCTCATGTTTTTAAAGCTTCTGCTAGGAAGTGACATATATCACTTCTCACATTTCATTGGCCAAAGCAAGTCATGCAGCTGTATAGAACTTCTGAGAAGCTGGAGCCATGAACCCTCTCAGTCTTGGAATAGGGTATAGCAAGCCATGCACTCAGCAGGCAGAATACTAACTTCTCATGACCATACTCAATTATGGGTGGCTGATTCATTTTATTGACTTGAATGAGTATGACTAAATTTGATAAGGGCTATTTCAAACATCAAATTAATTGGATGAATACATAGGTCGATTCCTGGGCACATCTACAATTCTGTTGATTTAAAGGACTTGTCTGGAAACCTTCCTAATTTACTCAAATTGTGGAATTATTCACATTGATAAAACCTTCTACTCCGGGAATTAGAATAATAGATGTTACTACTGATGAAGCTTTTATCTGATCTACTAAAACTGTTTGTTATGCATTGATTCTGAAATTATTCTTCAGGATAATTTGGAGCCGTTAAGACAGCAGAAAATGTATTATTGGAATGGAAAAATATTTATTGGGGTGTTTTTCTCTTCTAGGTGAGGTGCAATTCCTACAGACCAGAGGCCGCCCGAGAACAAATTCAAATTGGTGCTCACAGCCCCCCTCAGTTTAGGTAAATGGGTAAAATGGTGACATTTGTTTTTAACCTGTGCATTTCCCCACTTGCTCCCCGACTCTGCCATCCCAGGTATGTGATCTGAACAAAAATCTGCATTGTAAACTGTGTCATCTCCAATATGCAGAAAAAAAAAATCTGGCTAAGCAGAAATTACATCCCTTTCCTTTATTCTTCGTAAGCTTGTTTAGTCAGTGTCCTCTCAACTTCTGCCGAAGGGCACTTGGATATACCTCTAGTCTAGCGTCATATCAAGAGATCCATGAGACTATATCAGACTATAAAGTTAATTTGGAATCCAAATCACACTTTTAGTAACAGATCCCACTTATTATTTTCCAGTTTTTGAGAGAGCAATCCATGAGTGCCATGGCCACCATGGGTGCACAGTAAACCAGCGTATTCAGTTTATTCAATCACTTCTATTTTTGTCCAAGGCAAAAATCAGTTTTTGTCTTAGAAAAGGATGAGCTCTGACATATTTTGCTTTAAAACACCAAGAGCTCTGTTGTGTTTTGTGTTAAAGAATATTTTTTTAATATATTTCTCATTTTTTGGTGCAGTCAACCAACAGACTTGAATGAATGCCTACTTTCTGATTAGCTTTGAAAATAAAGGAAGATATAGTGATATTTTGAAATTATAATTCATTTCTAGAATCAGAGATGGTACATTTTGGCTTTTATGTTGAAATAGTTGCTTATATATGAAATAAAAAAATTTAATTAGTCTTATTTAATTGTCACAACATATAAAATATTGAGTCAAAAAAATTGAGGTTGATATTACTTACCCTATGCTAGATTCTGTAGTTTGAAACTTTCTATAGTTAAGGACAGCTAATTATAATGATAAATTGAAGAAACCATAATAATTTATATTCACTCTTTGCCTAGAACATATTATACCTAGATATCATTATATTTAATATTTAAATGAGCCGTTAGCACATTTCAAGAAAGTCGTCTATGATTTCTCCTATCTGAGTATTTAAAAATCTTATTCCAAAACCTTGCCTTAGAAACGTTTCAGAAATTGACTATAAATTACCCACTAGCACAAAAAATCTAATCACTGTGTTGGAAATTCTCCCCCACTGGGCTTAACTGTCATGAAAGCTGACAGTTTCTAATGGACTGAAATGTGCTCCCACTGACAAATGGTGCAGATGAAACCACACAGTAGATTAATTACTCAACAGATAAGTTTTTGTGACTAATTTCTTCTTACTAACTAGTTGTCTGTAATGTTGAATTTTAGCTGATAATTTTCAGAGTATGCTTACTAATTATCAGCTAAATTCTATCTTTACCACCTGCCTAGGGTGAATCACGCTATGAAATATGCATCCCTACCTGTACATCCCAGCTCAAACACCAGAGGTTAGGAAGATTTTTTTGGAAGCAAGCTATTACATTCATTCAAATGCCCATAGGTAACAAAGTCATTAGGGAAGAACTAGTCAGTGACTGGCAATGCTGAGTCTTCAGTCAACCTTTTGAATGTGCAGTTGAGTAAGAAATAGATGAGGGGGGAGTGTTTTCGCCTGGCTTGTTATTGATGTCTGCAGTAACTGTAGACTGAGAGTGCAGCAGAAATCACACAATGGATATTCCACTTCCAAAAGGCAGTTACAATCAAAGTGCTGAGTCGGCAACTGCAGTCGTTACTGCAGTCAGAAACTTGCAAGAACACCAGATTTTGGAACTAACTCCAGTGAAGAATTACTCATCAGTCGCAACTAGGTACCATTCATTGGTTGATATTTGCATTAACCAGATCCTAGGTAAACATGAACCTCTAAACCTAATAGGAATTTAAAGAGAAATGCTTTTTTTTGCAGATCGAATTAATGTTTTAAAAAGTTAGAAATGCAACAACATAGATGACACTTTCAGACATTCTGTTGAATGAATGAAGTCAAAGACAAAAGAGCGCATACCATGGGTTCCAAATACAGGTCAGAGTGGTAGTTATCTGTGGAGGTTTTGAAGGCAGAGGACACAAGAGAGCTTTCTGCAGGCTAGAAATATCCTATGTCTCCATCTCAGCCGTAGTAATGTGGGTCTGTACCCATGAAAAAAATTGATTTCAACATTGGAGATTTGTGTGTTTTATGTCAGTTACACTTTTCTGAAAAAGTTAAAGTTTTACAAAGTTAGAAAAACTAAATATTGGCAATGATACCATTTGATAGGGATTTGAAAACTGTTGGAACAGTCATCGAAACATTTATTTGTCTGGCATTCAGGAGATGTTGGTTCTACTCTCGGCTTTGTTCATTTCTTTGGAAATTTATCATTTGGGGCTTTTTAAAATCTCTTCTCTAAACAAACTTAATGAACAAAAATGTCCCTTCCAGAAATATACTACCATATCCCAAATCTGTTGATGAGAATTAAGAATTAATTAAGAATTAAATGACATGTGCTTTGACATATCTTTTTTCAGGGTGAATGGTGCGGTTAGTAACTTTGAAGAATTCCAGAAAGCTTTTAACTGTCCACCCAATTCCACGATGAACAGAGGCATGGACTCCTGCCGGCTCTGGTAGCTGGGATGCTGGTTGCTACCAGCCCGAGAGAGCTGTGGCACAGTGGCAGCCGAAGTGGCACTGAGCCCTCATCATCCACTGCTTTAGGCTTATGTTCCCCTGAGGACTTTCATTGTTAATGCATTTTCATTATTTGTGTAGGTGACCTGCCAGTGTCTGTTCAAAGTTGTAGGGCTTAAAAAGTGGAATACAAAAAATGAACCAACTTTGTTTCTTTAGAAAACCAAAAGAACAAAAATAAATCCCTAGGCTACTTTTGTTCAAATGCTATCTGCTGGGTTGTTGCTGTTGGCCATTGTAGTGTGTTAGTCCCAGCTGAGTGGTACATACCATTTTAACCTATAACTTTGTCGGAGGCCTAAGTAGAATGTATCCAAGAAAAGTTCACTCTATTAGACCTGGAACCCTCACTGATGGAGACGTGTGCAAGGATACCTGGGAGGTCTTGCTGCTTTGTGGAATGCAGTAGATCTTATGGATGGTCACTGCACAGCTTGTCTTAATTCTAAGGTAGTTAAATTAGGTATATGTTGGATCTCTATTTTGGAATATTTGCTGGAGTTCTTGTTTTCAGATTTGGAGTTGATTGAAATGAAAAGGTGCCTCACAACTTGCATCTGATGTAGCTGATGGCGCTGTTCAAGTCAAGAGCAAAGCTGGTGGAAGGATTCCTAGGTAGAGGGTTTGAGTTCATAAACAGAAAAAAAGGAGGTTATGTCTTTCACTCCTAGTCATATAGCAGCAAGGAAGCCTGGGGATGAAGTCTCTAAAACCTTATCCAGGTCTGTATGAACCTCAGTGATTGTCTGCTCCATATTTTTCTTTATCCCAATTATTTTTGTTCCACTGCTCTGATATGTATGCATACTTCTGTTTCTCAAATGAACAGGCCTTAAGAAAAGGACTTTATTATTCTCCACTAGGGACATATGGCTTTCACTTCCCTTTAATACAAAGGGACCATGCCACATTGAGGACGGAGCAAAGTGCCCTTCCATTTTGGCTTGGTAAATGTTACCTTTTTTTTTTTAACTTTTTTGAAAACTTTTTTGATTGAAGACATTTTAGGACATTGATTCATTTAAAAATTACCTGAATAGCCTAAAAAATCCATAGTTTTTACTCTTCAAGTCTCCAAAGAGTTTGTAAGAAACACCAATACCATGGTTTTGATCCTTAGAGAGTTATCATTTTAAGTGAGCTCTTCTATCTCTTAGGTTGTATGTACATAGGATAAAATGGAAATGCCATTACAGTAGTTACCTGTTACTCAAAAATAGGCATTCCTTTAACTAACATTGTTCTTTGTACATGAGGTACTGGGTTAAGTGGGCCAATAGGAAAATCTCAAGAGCAAAATGACAGATTCAGAGTCACCACAAGAGGTCATTTTGCATCCCTGTCTCTTGTCATTCTTTTTTTTTTTTTTTTAATGTAAGTGTGTGCCATGTCCTTCTGTAACCATGGGAACTTCTGAAGGGAGAAAAGTGGAGGGGCACCACCCTGAGGAGAACAATTACACTGCATTAGACAGAGGAGAGTGATTTTCTCCTTGACTTCTTCCTCTCCAAATGGATACACTTCTGAAGGGCAGTTACTTTTCCTCCTCTTAACTATGGCTTAATGTGACCTTAGTTTGTATTTCTGAAAACAAGCAGTGTTAGGTTAGGGGTGCTGGCAATGTAAGTGCCTTTTCTCTGGAGTGAGCACTTTGATTTGGTTTAGACATTTAAGATACCTCTGGTTTTATGCCTGTACTTGGGCATTTAAAATCAGCTGAGGTTTGTCATGTTTATATGAATAGTGATTTCCTCCTTAAACTCCAAATAAACACATTCCTGCAGGTCAGAGAAAGTGTTTGATAAAAGCATAGAATGATGACTTTGGAAGCGGAAATCATTAAGTCACTTGCTGGTCTAGGAAAACAGCTGGCTGGAAATCAGTTGGGGCCCTCACAGTGTCTATATAATACGTAGTCCTGGTTCACTTCACTCATTGTCACTCTGTTATACCAAAAGTTGTAAATAGGATGGCCTTTCTTAAAATAAATAAATAAGCAAACAAACCAAAAGTAGCAAGCCAAATCATGACTATTGGTTAGAATAATTTTCTGGAAGGATTGGATTTCCAGATGTATGTTGTGGTTTACACTTTGGATTAAGATCTCACTGTCTCTTCACTTCAATACAGATTGTTAAAAGAAACAGACACTGAATAAGTGGGTATAAAATGCAACTGGAAGGAAAGGGTAAAAGGCAGGGAGAAGCTAAACTAAGGATACAGCTCTGAAGAGAAGACAGGATTTTGGCAGTCCTTGCTAAGCATATCCACTGGAGTAGATCCATAGAGTTTTACAAAAATAATTATGTTAAATTAAAAAGAAATTAGATATTGGACCTCAGACTAGAGTTGCAAAACACACTTTTCTAATTCATAGATCAGATGTTCTGCCAGTAAACTATTATCTTGGCAGTAGAAGGAGTTCGAGTTCTTGTGAAATTCTCCAGGATTAGTCAAGGATTCTATGTATATAATGTGGTGTTGTTTATCACCATTGACCAAAGTTTGTTGAGCTTTTCACCAAGTGTTCAGCATTCACATCCTATTTCCATTTATTTCCTTTTATAAGATGGACCTGGACATGACTAATGCAAGCTTCAGGATTCATAAATTATCCTGAAGTTTATTTAGTGGCTTGCCTCAATTGAGCTTAAAGCATAACACATAAATTCTATCTTATTTAGCCCTGGAGCATCACTAAGAAACAACTAAGAACTATGGCTTGCCAGACAGATTGTGCTTGTGCCAGAGAAGTTGAAAGGCCTGAAATTGCTTGTCAGGTACCCCAGATCCAGGAAAGAAACAGACTGACTTATGCTTTGGGCTACTGACCTTTGGATTAACCTTCACTCCTTAGATTACCCCATTTCTAAATACATTTATTCATTCAGTATTTTTATAATCATTTAGCATTTGATAGACTTCTTCCTTGATATTTTTAACATGATGTCTCAGTTACATTATTAAATTGTGGAAATATATCTGGTTGTTTCACATAACAATCTCATTGCCAGTGGCCTGTGCCCAACTGGCTTAAAGAAAGATGTTCATAAGTTATTCATTTTATAACTAACTAGTCATTGTGAGACAGATTGGTTGTTTGTTTTTCTTTCTCTGTTTGTGAAACAATGTCAACAATCATTCTAAGGACAATAAAATGTTGGTTGAAGTTTTTATGTTTCTCTCTTTCTTGAAAAATTAAAATCGGGGCCTGTGTTGTGGTGTGGCAGGTAAAACCAATGCCTGTGACACTGGCTTCCCATATGGCACCAGTTCGTGTCCATGCTCCTTCACTTCCTATCCAGATATGTGCTAATAGACTTGGAAAAGCAACAGAAGATGGCCCAAGTGTTTGGACTCCTGCTACCCACCTGGGAGACCCAGAAGATGCTCCTGGCGTCAGCTTGGCCCAACTCTGACCATTACAGCCATTTGGAGAGTGAACCAGCAAATGGAAGCGCATGATCTCTCCCCTACCCCCGCCCCACCTCTCCCTTTCTCTTCGTAACTCTGACTTCCAAATAAATAAATCTTTAAGACAAAAAAACCCAACAACATTGAAATTGATTGCATTTTTTAACACATTCAGTTCTGTCTTAGATATTAATACTTGTATTTGCCAAAAAAATATGCAAAGCACTGTAATGTACTAGTTTTCTTGATTTAGGAGAGTGGGATTTGAATGCAGCTCTGTAGACAATGAGAGATTTGCAAGGAAGCCATATTTTCTTCCCAAATGTAAGTCAGCAGTTGTGGTTTATTGCCTTTGATTTAATATTCCCTTTGAGGAAGAGATGCCTCTGAGAAAATTATCAACCACAGTAGGGTTGGTCTTGCAGAAGTGACAATGAGGATTACAGTTTCTAGCAAGATAAAAGGTTTCTATGTGCTATCACCATTCTGTAACCATCCAGTGAATATGCACACACTTGTTCAGTGCATAGTTACTGAATACACTGTTTTGTTAAATTCCTGACTTAGCTGTATCTGAGTGGATTGTATACAATCTCTGGGCTTCTATGAACAGTCTGATCTAATGTGGTTATGTAACCTGTTAAAATTACCCTACTGAGTGCTGTGTGATGACATATAAGTACTTTAGATTGTATTTGGCTCTCCTCTTGTGGACACTGTTGGTGTTCCCTCCGTCCTGATCCCAGAGATGATCTTTTACTGGATGCCCCATCCTCATTTTCTATATGTTCAGTGTCAAGTTGGCTATGGTTCTCTAGGATGGCTGCCTTCATGCTTCGGGAGCCTCTTTGCCCAATGCCTCATCAGAGAACCAGAAGTGCCTAGGTATCCATAGACAGTGGCTGCATGTTGGAGGACTCTGAAAACCTGACCTCCTTGCCTGCATCCAGAAAAATTCAGAGGAACTGCCACAGAATTCATACTAAATTTTCTATGGAGCATTTGGGGTGAGGCTGGCAGTTCAAGTAGAGTCTTCTGTTGATTGTTTTAAACCTTTCTGGATCTGATATGTTTTAAGGTTTGGGAAAGTGCTGGTCTGCAGGATACTAGGCCAACTTATCTGTGTAGTAGTAGGTCATAACTCACATATGGGAACTAGACATCAGATGATAGAGTTGGGGGTAATGAGTGGCTGCAAATGGCCTGTTCTTGCCCCTCTGGGAGAGTTTATGTTTGATTTGATCCATGAATATATAATTTTTGTGTATAGAGCAGATTGGTATAAATGACAGAGTTTATGGGTGATCTCCAGGGTGTAGACAGGAATGAGAGGCTTTGGGGGAGGCATGAGGGCAGAGAGTCCAAAATGCCTCTTAGCTATGTTCCATGTAGTTGCTTTTATGAAACTCAAGAGGTATTGAGTCTGCTTGGGTTTTTAGCTATGTCTCAGTTCCAATTATGTTTAACATATTTACATGTTCCTCAGGTTCACTTTCTTTATTATTGAAGTTCACATTAGCTAAGGAAATAGATAATCTCATGGGCTTCCATACACAGTGGGCCTTAATGATCAGTGAACTTCCTTCCAACTGTTGATTTGGGGACCCAGCTCCTTCCATGTTGTGACTCACTGGATTTCAACACGTGATCGATTAAATGCTCATTTTTCAGAAACTCATGAATGGGGAAAAGCCATAGATGCTGACTGGAAGATTTGAGCTAGTCCTGGAAGTTGTGTACATTACTTCTCCTATTCCATTGACCACAGCTCAATCATGTGGCCAAACCTAGCTTCAGGGAGGGTGGGAAATGTAGTTTAACTATGTGCCCCCAGAAAGAAAAGTGGGCTTAGCTCTCAGCTAACATCCCTCGCCATGCCTTCCAAAGTGAAATCTGGGGCAGTAACTTTGTGCCCTTATGAATTTAGAAAATTACTTTTGAGCACAGCACTATGAAAATTGAAAATGCCATTGGTAGCCTGCAGTTTATTCTGTAGGAGTCTTTTTAATTAACAGCTTAATTGGATAATTTAATCCCCTTTAGAATTGGAGATATGAAAATGAAAATGCAATACTCCCTGTGATCTGACAATAGCAGGCTTTAATAAACACACCAAAGTGAGCCCGGAAATGAGCACCACAAAAGCATTACAATAATTTGTGATCAGTGAAAGAAAACCTGATCTATAATTTTAATTATTCCTAAATGGCTTAGATACATGTTTCACTTGAATGTGTATTTTGTTTTGTTAATTGGCTCAATTAAGGAGGTAAGTGAATATAAGAATCTGTGGCTAAGCCATGGATTTATAATATATTCTAAGCTTTAAAAGTATATCCCATTTGAGGAAGTAAATAAAATACCATATAAAATAAAATATTGTTGGAAGAAAGTATAATATATTTCAGTATTTTTAGAGATTTTATATAAAGATTGTTTTTACTTTTCCAATGATTAGGAGATGAAAAATGCTGCTTACCATATTCTTGTTTTATGCTTTCTGTACTGGAATAAGAAATTGAGGCTCAGAGTCCAAGATAGAAAGATGAGTGTCCATATACAGCTACAGAAGAACTGTTCTAATTAATTCTGGCTTTGAGAAAGAAGAACTGAATGATGAAGTTATAATCCCCAATGTAAAAGCTACCAAGAATATTGAGTATCATGCACATTGCCAGTTTGGCTGAAATGTCTGCAAAATGTCCTAGACAAAAAAGAAGTATAGCTTACCACTTAGAAGCACATTGTGTTAATCTCCAAACTGATGTAAAAGTCAGTAGAAACAGTACCTGAGTAACAGTGTGACATTCCTCCCACACCGGGCACATTTGATGAATGGCAGAAATAGCCCTGAGCACGTTTATTCCAAAATTGTCCAATTTCCAATTAGCATTTGTAAATTATTTTTTTTTTTGCCTAATACTAATCATAATGAAAATAGCTTACATTTGTTGATGTCCACCATGTCCTGGGCACTCTGCTAGGACCTTGCCTGCATTATAGTCATTTCTTGTCACGATCTTGCAACTGTGTAGGTGAGGAATGCTTCCATGACTTGCCAACAACACATTAGTGACTGGTGGAGGCAGGAATATAGTCAATTTTGTCTGACTTCAGAGCCCATTCTCTATTGCTCCACTGAGCATAAGTTCCAACCTTCACAAACCTGATTTTAACTTGTCACTACAGAGTTAAGGCTGTGTTTCTATAGTGATCTGTTGGGAAATATGTGAAGAAAGGAGCCAGTTTACGGAATTTATACTCCATGGTAGTTTCATCTCGAGTCCTTGAGAAAGGAATGCAGAATCTACTCTTTCCTGGTAATGCTTGCTACTATTTGTTGAGCAGGTACCATGTGCCAGATACTAAGTACCTTATTTATATTATCTAATTTGATAATTACTAGAAGTCAGATACATATACTATCCCCGTTTTACAGGTAAGGGAAGTGAATCTTGGAGAGGTGAGTGCCTTGCCTGCGATCTTTAAGTTAGCGAGAAGCAGTGCTAGATTTGCATCTGGTTTGGTCCACATGCTCCCTTAGGCAAACACAAAACTACTTCAAAGAGTTCAGGGAAAGTGTGTGTGACTAAACACCTATGTGTGGACTTCCAAAGTTTTTGCACGAAAATAAATTTGTATTCTAATTCCTTTTTGCTACGAACTTTTTGATGTGTCCTGTCTCTAAATAGGGTGACCTTCAGTTTCAGGTTTCTAGGTTGGGGCATCTCCTCAGTTCAGCTGGCAGCATTCCCTAAAACATCCCCATGTTCAACCCTGCCATCGCCTGTACCTTCTCTCTTCTGTCTACTGCAACCAGAATGTCTCCAGGTGAATTTCACCATAAACAAAACCATTGCAACCCTGCCTGTGGCTAGCTGAGGTACTTCTAAGCAATCACCTTGCTTTAACCCTATCATGCATTCAGACAGCTGCTGTTACCCAGTGCGTCCAAGTCATGAGGCCTTCTGGTATTTTCCAAGGTGCCTTAGCTTGTTTCTAGTCCATTCTTTTTGTCCATGTGGGCTTATACTGTTGAAGCAAAATTTTTAAATATTGTTTTTGTGAGGAGAGTAGGTCTACATGCACGTCCCTTACATTTATCTAGAAGCCTGTTTTGTTTTTTTTTTTAATGAGAAAATACAATAAAAATTCATTTTGAAAGAAATGCTGCTGTATAGTTCTAGATAGAATTATTGCCCTTGCCTGGCAATGTCTGTAACTAAAGCGTCTAAAGATTGCTTTAAACTGCTGAATATTAGGAAGTTTTATTTCACACAGAAGCCAATCCTACTTTTTCTTATTTTAATAAAACAAGCAAGAATGAACATTTTGTGTTTTCCATTTCTCCTGAAGACATATAACTTAGCCCGTGGAGAATTCATTTGAGATGAAAGGAATATATCTCTGTCCACCTTCCAAAGTTGCCTACGAATACATCTAGGTGAATACTAGAGTGGATTTGTCATGAATGCTTCAGAGAAAAATTGTTACTTATCAACAAGGGCCAAGTTTGGTCCTGAGAGATTCGCATTTCAACTCTGATTTGCACACACATGCAAGCTCTGGTGCAGAGTGAGTTTGAGTTAATGCACATAGCTTGTTGGGAAGAAATCAATCAAAAGCCTTTTTAAGCATAAATGCTTCTTTAGGAACTGAAAGCTCACTGCCTCAATTTTATTGTGAGCGTTGAATATAAACCGTTTTAAAGCATTCGACATAGAAAAACCACTCTAAACTGTAGGAATAATAAAGGCACTCCCTCATCCAGGTCCATTGGTTTTATACACACACACACACACACACACACATAGTATATATATAGAGAGGGAGATAATATATATATAGTAATATTTACTGTGGAATAAGAAAAAACACTGTCATTTAATGTCTGCTTGCAACACAGGAGGCAGAGTGTTAGTTCATTGCCATACTGCAATTTTAAAAATTTATTTGAAAGGCAGAGAGACAGAGGGAGAGACAAATAAGATCTTCCATTCGCTGGCTCACTCTCCAAATGGCTGCAATAGCAGAATTGAAGCTAGGAGTCAGGAACTCCATTCGAGTCTCCCACATGGGTGGCAGGGGCCCAGACGCTTGGGCCACCTTCTGCTGCTTTCCTGAGTACATTAGTGCATCAGAAGCAGCACAGCCAGGACTCGCTGGAAGCACCCCTCATATTGGGATGCTGGTGTCGCAGGTGGCAGCTTAACCTGCTGTGCCAGCATGCTCGCCCTGCCATACTGCCTTTTGATCAATCCAGGACTTGGGTGAATTTAGCTCGAAACTTCATGAACAATATCATAATAAAAGCATTGCCATTCCTCTGCCCCAAAACGTCTCGGTGATCTTTTCATTACATTTACAGCAATGTCCAAACAGCTTCCCTGGAGTTAGGCCCTACATGACCTGGCTGTCCACTTGTACTGTCCGTGCTCCATAGCCTTTTCTTCTGTTTCCCTGCATTTACTAAGAATCCCCCTATCTTCCAAGTCTCAGGAGCTTAGCTGTTTTGCCTGAAGTGTTCTTTGCATCTCCTTCACATGACTCTATTAAAATTAACTCCCTTAATAATATGAGGATATTTCAAAAAGTTCATGGCAAATGGTATTAAAACACGAGTTTATTTCGGGGAAAACATTTTTTAAATTCATGCATAGTATTTTTCATAATGCACATTTCCTATGAACATGTCTCCCTCTATCTCATAAGTTTCATAATGTTAGAACTTTGTCTTGTTCACTACTATATTTCCAGCACTCGGAACAGTGCCTGATACATATAACATGCCTTTGAATATATGTTGAGTAAATCTATTCATTTCAAAAATAAATATTGACCACCTACTCCGTGCTTGACACAGTGGAGGGGCTGCTGAGGATACTCCAGTAAATAAAAGAGATAAGTGTTCCTGGCCTCATAAAGCTTATACTCTAGGAAACAGACATTAAACAACATAAGTGACACATGTGACACAGAAGATGGTGTCACATAATGGTGATGGAGGAAGGCAAGAGGAAGGAAAGAGGATATGATACGTGGAGGGCTGTTGCAAATTTAAGTAGGGTGGTCAGGAAGACACTTGAGCAAAGACCAAATCAGGGAGAATAGCTCCCCAGGCAGAGGCAGGAGTGGCATCCACAGGATATTTGTGGCAGAGCAAAGTAGCTAGTTTTATCAGAGCTGGACAAGCAAGGAAGATTCCAGAACAACATGATGTCAGGAAGAAAACATGGAGCACTAAAGAACTCGTTTCCACTTTGTGTGAGATAGGAAACCATTGGCGAGCTTTGAGCAGAAAACTGACAAGGTCCAACTGCTGATTTCCACGATGATTCTGGCTCTGTTGAGGATAGACGAACAAGGGAAGAATCTCCACTAGCAGTTTAGGCAGCTGTTGCCATTATTTAGTTGAAAGATATGATGGTGGCTGCGTACAGGAGAGGAAGGGGAGGAAATGATTGAATGAGCAATAACAAAGTTGAAGAAGCAAACCCCTCCTTAAGCCTTGTACCTTTAAAATTTGCAGCTATTTCTTTCGTAGTTGTCTTTTTCTATGAACCCATGCGTAATTATGTGGTTTGGTTTTACTCAGAGAATCTGATTTTACATGCTTTTTTCATTCAGCAACATTGGCATACATCCACAGTTGCTTCATTATCGTCAATTAAATTTTTTCCATTATTTCTCATTTACCATATTTTAAAAATATTTGGAAAGTTTTTTTATTAAGAATAATTGTATAGATTCCTGGGATGCAGTGTGCCATTTCAGTATCTGAACATAGAACAGCAATTAGTAGAGAAGTGGAGTGGTGGAGGAGCCAGAGGATGTTGGATTACAGATACAAAATCAGAGTTAGATAGAAGAAACAAGGTCCTAGTGTTATACAGCACAGTGGGATGACTCTAGTTCACAACATTAACATATCTAGTTAATAACATCTAAAGCTGGTCAGGTTGGATAAATGTGGTACCTTCTATTATTCTTCCACGTGCTTTATATTATAGTTGTTTGCACATCTACTTTTGTCAATGTACTGTCACTTTCTTATGGGCAGGACCCATTTCTGATGTAGTTCTTTTGAAAAACTGGTACCTTTATACATACAACCTTATCACAATGCAATCTATCAGTGCATTTCAAAAGTGTGCATTTCAAAACATAACCTGCTATATATTTTCTGAGCCAAGAAAGGAGCCAAGGCTTCAATCATAATTTTTCACTTTAATGGAAATACAATTTTCTTTACAGTTTATATGATAAAATGGATTCAATAATTAATTTTTAAAATTTTTTTTGTGTGTGTGTATGAGAGAGAGAGAGAGCACTCCCATCAGCTGATTCATCTCCCCAATGCCTGTATAGGGTGGGCCAGAGCTGGGATCCAGGAATACAATCTAGGTTTCCCTGGAGACCTAGGACTGCAATCTGGGTCCACATTAGCAGGAAGACGGACTCAGGAGCCAGAACTAAGTATGGAATACAGAGGGAGAGGGGAGGCAGAGCAGTCTTCCATCTGCTGGTTCACTCCCCAGAGCAGTTCTACATGGGTCCCAGGGGCCCAAACACTTGGGCCGTCTGCTGCTGTCTTCCCAGGTGCATAAATAGGAAGCTGGATCTGAAGTGGAGTAGCTAGGACTCACACTGGCACTCTGATACGGGATGCTGGCATCACAGTGGTGGCTTAACCCACTCTACTACATTGCAGGCCCCTAGCCTAATTTTCTTTGTTGTTAGAAATTTGTTATTAATTTCATTTTCCACTATTGTAAATAATTTGAAGATAAATATCTTAATGTGTAGAGTTTTTCTTTCACCTAAATTGATTCCTTAGAATAAATATTAAGTGAATTTACTGGATCTAAAGATATACACACACACAAACACACACACACACACTCTGATGAGTTTTGAAATGCACTGATAAATTGCATTGTGATAAGGTTATATGTATAAAGGTACCAGTTTTTCAAGAGAACTAGATCAGAAATGGGTCCTGCCCATAAGAAAGTGACAGTACATTGACAAAAGTAGATGTGCAAACCAACAACTATAATATAAAGCACGTGGAAAAATAGTAGAAGAAGGTACCACATTTATCAAACCTGATCAGCATGAGATGTTATTAATTTCATTTTTGTTAATATTTGCACCCATTAGATATTTAGAAATGTGACTAATTATTTCATTTATTAATTAGTTTTTGGTTTTCATCTGTCTTGGTGTAAATTAAATATCAATGCTCTTAAACTGTTGAAATCCTTACTTAAGGTATACTAAGCTGATCTTCTGTATATTAAGATAATCGAAAATGAATCTTGATGTGAATGGAAGGGGAGAGGGAGTGGGAAAGGGGAGGGTTGTAGGTGGGAGGGACGGTATGGGGGGGGAAGCCATTGTAATCCATGAGTCGTACTTTGGAAATTTATATTCATTAAATAAAAGATTAAAAAAAAATCAATGCTCTTTACCCATTACATGATCTTGATTTTTTCTTATCAATTATGAATTTTATTGGTTATTTGTAGTCAGTTATTTAAAAAGAAAAACATTCATATGGACACTAATCTTCATCCTTGTACATTTGCAACTAGGATTATAAGCCAGTCCTTTTGTAATGCAGTAAAGACAGGAGCAGGATACCCTGCTTCACAGTTAGCCTTGCTTGAATAAACTTTATACAAAGGGCTATAAAAAAGTTCACATAAATTTAGGAAGAATACAATGTTAAATGCATATCAGTTAACTAAACAAATATTTATTGAATCACTTCATAGGCATGATTCTTGGGTTGGGAATATTATGGCGAATAAGGGTTCAGTTTTCAATCATTTAATGGCTTGAAAACCAAAAAAAGGAATATAGATATATAAATAAAATTTTCAACAGTGTAATATATGATTGAATAGAGGTGAACACAGGGTTCTTTGGAAACAGGATTGGATAAAGATATTTATAGAGCTAAGCACTGAAAGAATTACAATGCACTCAACTGTGAAATCAAAATAATAATACAAATAGGGCAGAGAACTCAACAGAAAATTAGGGAGACTACTTGAACTTGTTCACAAAGAAGGGCATCCAGATCACCAACAAATATACAAAAATAGGCTTAACTTCACTAGTCATTAAGTAAATGCACATTAAAACCAAACCATGATTGAGTTTTGCACACTTCCCCCTCAGAAGGGCCAAAATGAAAAGGATGCAGACCAGCAAAACCTTTGATAGATTACTGGTAGGAATATGAATTGGTTTGGCTACTTTGGAATCCTATTTGGCAGCATCTTCTAAAGCAGAATGCACTTGTATCTCATAAACCACCAATTCCACCTATGGGCATTGAATTGCCATCTTAGTATTAAAAACAGTTGAATGTTGGCAATTTCATATTGTTCAACCTAATGCACACATGTGTTCACCAAAAAATGTGTGGAAGAATGTTCAATTTAGCACTATTTGTAATATTCCACAACTGGAAAGTATCCAGATGCCATCAACAGTAGAATGAGTAAACAATTATATATTTGTCTATAAAAGAAGAATGAAAAAACTAAAACTATATGCATCAATGAGTTCAGAAACATAACATTGAATAAAAAAATCCAAACTAAACATACTTTATGATTCTATTTACCCAAAATATAAAAATGTACAGAACCAATCTAATGCTACTAGAAGTCATTAGTGACTGAAGGCCCACAGGGAAAGTTTTTTGAGGTTTATAGTAATGTGTTAGGTTTCTTGATCTGTATACATTAATGAATTGTGTATGTTTATGTATGTGTATATTTCATAAAAATGTTTTAAAAATTAACAGTAAAATAAATACAAGAAAGCCCAACCAAGTTCTGTTTTATTCTCCAAGGTAAATACGCTGATGCTGTTTGAGGTACGGAATATCAAATCCTTTCAAAAATCTTTTTTTTTCCTCATTTTTTGAGCCCTTGGTTTGCTGGCACTCGTTATTGGAATGTAGGCAAAAGGTGTGGGCTTCTGGCTCGGAAGTTCTGCTGGATGAGATGAAGCCGGACCTGAGTTTCACAACATCCATTGGAAACAGGGAAGGCAGTGGAGAGCAGACAGTTCCAGGCAGGAAGGCCAGGCTGCTGGAAAGCACGAAGGTGTGGCAGAAACAAAAAGAATCCCTTGGTAGGGGCTAGAAATGGTCTACAGGAGCCTGGGATGGAAAAGCAGCCAGGGAGGGTGGGTGGTTAGTCATAAGAGAGAGGGTTTGCTAGAGGTCAGATAGACGGGCAGCTGGGAACAACTGAACACTTTACACTGAGATGGTCACATGAGTGGGTTTCTATTTCATGAACAGGAAGCTGGTGATGATGTGGAGAATACTAGGAGACGGATCAGACTGAAGCCTGGGGGACTAGTTCAGAGGCCATTGCAGTCGTCCATGGGAGATATGATATGCTGGGGACAGAAGTAAGATCTATTGAGAAGACTGAATTGTTTTGTGGGACCTGGCAACTGATGGGTTTGCAATTAAGATGTAGGCACAGTGCTTTTTTTCTTTTAGTAAAAGATGTGTTAGAACCCTTTTCATGATACATGATGAAATGCATCTAGCCTTCTTCCTCTCTTTCTTTCCCCCTTTAACACTTTTATGCAGGTGTATACATCAAAGGATGCTGCCAAGACAAGGAAGAGAGAACTTACTACTTCTTGGAATGAAAATCCAAGGATGTATTTCATAGTTTTGCAGTGGTGGACGATGTAAGTCATCTTATGCACTAGTGTGCAAACTTCTAGATTTTGCCAAATCAGTCAGTTAAGAGGAAAAAGCTCTTTTTTCCAAGTTGCCCTCTGTTAAAGGCATTTTGGAAACAGAAAATAGTGGTACCTATACAT
Source organism: Oryctolagus cuniculus (assembly GCF_964237555.1). NCBI lineage: Eukaryota > Metazoa > Chordata > Mammalia > Lagomorpha > Leporidae > Oryctolagus > Oryctolagus cuniculus. The sequence continues at coordinate 8,306,478 of NC_091453.1, forward strand.
ACTGTCATGAACAAAACTAATCTGTATATGTTTACATGGTCACAAAGGTAGAAAAGCATGCACACACATGAATAACGTATAGTTGTATACACACACACCAGAAGTTTATACAACTATGTGAGATTATCAAGGCACACAAAGGATAACATTAATTTTTATTTAATTTCCCCCTCTTTTATAGGGTTATATTTGAGGGGGAGAGGATCCAGAGGATATCGTCCTCATTTTAATTACCACACTGCTTTTCCTTACTTTCAATTCTGGTTTTTAGAAATGGGAACACAGTATTAATCCATTCTAATTAAAAACCAGCCATGCAACCCTTCAGTTAAAGAAACAATTTGGAGTCTGCCTAGGATATCATTTAGTCAGAAATGGCCTCTATGGCTTTTGGAATTATCACCACGACAGTGCTCTGGTGGCCACTGGGGCAATGGCTTTTCCAGCTGATTTTATTCTAAAAATATCAGGAATTGGCCTTTGCTCCGGAAGAGACTTCAGAGCTCTTCCCAAGGATCCTAGCACTGTGGGCATTTCTATTCCGACAGTAAAAGAAGGGGGTGAGGGTTATGGAAGGGGCGACAAGAAAAGTTCACCTTCTGCTTGTCCACAGAACACCTCTTTGCCTTCCGGCTGCTGGAAGAGCTATGCTATTCTTAGCCAGCTCCTGCAAAGGCAATTACACAAAACCCCTCTGAAACCCATTTCCGCATTTGTTCAAGAAATTCTTTTATCTTACGTAAATCCCCCATGCTGTAACTAAGCCCTTGGTCTGCCCTTGGCTGGATGGGAGGACAGCCAGGCGTTCTGTCTCCAGCAGAGCGTTGTCTGTACCTGAAGACGATTATCTCATCACCATGCCCCTAACCCTCCCACTCTGCAGACTGAAAGTTTTCACTTTGAGGTTTTTTCTTTCTCTCTCTTCCCTTCTTGTCATCTCTCCAATCCTCCCAACCCACCCTTTTAGCTATTACTCACAGCTGGACCCAGTACTATGCAAAAAGCCCATCTGATCTTGCTCTTGCATCAAGAGAGATCAAGTGGCACGGGGCTGGGAGAGCGATGGGGAGAGTAGAGGCAGGTGTTGTTTGCCCACAGCCATAGTGGAAAGTGAGCAGAATTGAGCCATATGTCAGAAAGCCAAAATGTGAGTTAAAAAACCAAGGCCCAGAATCCAAGGTACGATCTGCCAAAAGTACAGCAAAGCCCAAAGGGCCTGACAATCCATCCAAAAGCCCAGGGAGAATCTTGGTGAATTTCTAAGCGAGGGGAGCAGACTGGATGTAAGCTGTGTAGTGAGTAGGCAGCTGTAGGTAATATAGATCTTTGTAAAATACAAGAATGGGAACAGGAGAGGGAGGAGGGCAGGGCGTGGGGTGGAAAGAATCGCCACATTCCTGAATCTGAATCTAGGAAATACATGAAATCTGTATACAGATTTATAAATAAAATTTACCAAAATAAATTATAATTAGAAAAAATAAACCCTGTTCGTACTGCTTTGAAGTGGGAGGGGCAGGTATCTTGCAAATGGCTGACAAATTGCCTAGTGGTAAGTCCAGCGTGCTGCTTTGATGACTTTGTTGACTAGGTCAAGATGCTTTTTCATCAGTAGGTGCAGACCTCAGACCTTCCAGCCGACCAGGACCAAACTTATGAGGACATTGAGTAAGCAGACGGTTCCTCCCTGATTGGACTATGTGGTAGTCTCTTGGGCTTGACAATTTGGAACCTTCCAACATTCCCTCCTCTCCATTGCCCTGTTACCAAACTGCGATCTTTCAATGTCTCATGCTCATTTCCTTTCAGATTATGTTTCCCCCAGTCACACCTGAACAATCTTATTTCTCACCTGTAAATTGCTCCCCAACAGGACTTTCCAATTCCTGTCCCAGTTTGCCAATCGGCCCACAAACTCTGCTCTTTCTTTTATTTCGTTACCAGATTGGTTTGATTTGTCTATATGGCTAAGCTTATACTCATTAGTCTGCACAGCCTTCCAAAAGTAGTCCTAAGCTACTTTTCCTAAATGCTTCCTTATACGCGCTCACTGAGTCATGCACTTTGTGCTTCCATATCTGTTCTTGTGTGTGTTGTTCTCTTGACTTGCAAGGCCAGTCACTTCCCTCTCGCAATTCTACCTTTAAAGATTCAGGATCAGTCTAAGTTTGTCCAAGATCACTTTAGTCAGGGGAACTCCTATAGCACTTTCTGTTGGGTTCCCTTATTTAACCCTCTGTTGTGCCAGTTGATAGATGGTTTTCTTTTTTAAAAAATTTTAAATTTATTTTGAAAGGCAGAGCTAGAAGGAGAGGGAGGGGGAGGGGGAGAGGGAACGATCTTTACTCCTCACATGGCTGCAATGGCCTGGGCTGGGTCAGGCTGAAGCCAGGAGCCAGGAGCTTCCTCCCAGTCTCCCACGTGGTTGCAGGGGCCCAAGCATTTGGGCCATCTTCGACTGCCACCCAGGCCATAGCCCTAGGCCATAGCAGAGAGCTGGATTGAAAGTGGAACAGCCAGGACTCGAACCAGTGCCCATATGGGATGCTGGCACTGCCAGTGGCTTTACTCGCTATGCCACAGTGCTGCCCTCCTATAAGTTGATTTTCATATGTATGATAAACTACTTTATCATATGTATCATATGTATGATAAAACTACTTCTCTGAGTAGTTTTAAATACTTTGATGGCAAAGGGGGTGCTATAGTTTGGATGTTTAATGTCCCCCAAAGGCCCATGTGTTAAAGGCTTGGTCCCTATGGTGGGGCTATTGGGAAGTGGTGGAGCCTTTAGGAAGTGGAGCCTAGTGGGAGGTCCTTGGTTTATTGGGGGTGTGCCCTGTGAAGGTAATTATCACCAAAACGTTCTTACAAAAGCCTGGCATGTGGGTCCAACCTCTCTGCTTTTGGGTTCACTTTGTGATCCTTTTCTTTCTTTTTTTTATTTTTTTATTTAGTAAATATAAATTTTCAAAGTAAAGTTAATGGATTACAATGGCTCCCCCCCCATAATTTCCTTCCCACTCACACCCCTCCCATCTCCCGCTCTCTCTCCCATTCCATTCACATCAAGATTCATTTTCAATTATCTTTATATACAGAAGATCAATTCAGTATATATTAAGGAAAGATTTCATCAGTTTGCACCCACACAGAAACACAAAGTGTAAAATACTGTTTCTGTACTAGTTATAGCATTACTTCACATTGGACAACACACTAAGGACAGATCCCACATGAGAAGTAAGTACACAGTGACTACTGTTGTTGACTTAACAATTTGACACTCTTGTTTATGGTGTTAGTAATCTCCCTAGGCTCTAGTCATGAGTTGCCAAGGCTATGGAAGCCTTTTGAGTTCGCCGACTTCGATCTTATTCCGACAGGGTCATAGTCAAAGTGGAAGTTCTCTCCTCCCTTCAGAGAAAGGTACCTCCTTCTTTGATGGCCCTGTTCTTTCCACTGGGATCTCACTCGCAGAGATCTTTCATTTAGGTCTTCTTTATTTTTTTTCCAGGGTGTCTTGGCTTTCCATGCCTAAAATACTCTCATGGGCTCTTCAGCCAGATCCAAATGCCTTAAGGGCTGATTCTGAGGCCAGAGTGCTATTTAGGACATCTGCCATTCTATGAGTTTACTGTGTATCCCGCTTCCCATGATGGATTGTTCTCTCCCTTTTTGATTCTATCAGCTAGTATTAGCAGACACTAGACTTGTTTGTGTGATCCCTTTGACTCTTGGACCTATCAGTGTGATCAACTGTGAACTGAAATTGATCACTTGGACTAGTGAGATGGCATTGGTACATGCCACCTTGATGGGGTTGTATTGGGATCCCCTGGCATGATTCTAACTCCACCATTTGGGGCAAGTCCGATTGAGCATGTCCCAAAATTGTACATCTCCTCCCGCTCTTATTCACACTCTTATATTTAACAGGGATCATTTTTCAGTTAAAATTTAAACACCTAAGAATTATTGTGTGTTAATCACAGAGTTCAACCAATAGTACTAGAACAAAACAAAGAGAAAATACTAAAATGGATAAAGTATTACATTGTACATCAACAGTCAGAACAAGAGCTGATCAAGTCACTGTTTCTCATAGTGCCCATTTCACTTCAACAGGTTTCCCCTTTGCTGCTCAGTTAGTTGTCGCTGATCAGGAAGAACATATGATATGGATTCACTGCTGAATTCTACCGGACATTTAAAGAAGAACTAACTCCAATTCTTCTCAAACTATTCAGAACAATCGAAAAAGATGGAATCCTCCCAAATTCTTTCTATGAAGCCAGCATCACCTTAATTCCTAAGCCAGAAAAAGATGCAGCATTGAAAGAGAATTACAGACCAATATCCCTGATGAACATAGATGCAAAAATCCTCAATAAAATTCTGGCCAATAGAATGCAACAACACATCAGAAAGATCATTCACCCAGACCAGGTGGGATTTATCCCTGGCATGCAGGGATGGTTCAATGTGCGCAAAACAATCAATGTGATACACCACATTAACAGACTGCAGAAGAAAAACCATATGATTATCTCAATAGATGCAGAGAAAGCATTTGATAAAATACAACACCCTTTCATGATGAAAACTCTAAGCAAACTGGGTATAGAAGGAACATTCCTCAATACAATCAAAGCAATTTATGAAAAACCCACGGCCAACATCCTATTGAATGGGGAAAAGTTGGAAGCATTTCCACTGAGATCTGGTACCAGACAGGGATGCCCACTCTCACCACTGCTATTCAATATAGTTCTCGAAGTTTTAGCCAGAGCTATTAGGCAAGTAAAAGAAATTAAAGGGATACAAATTGGGAAGGAAGAACTCAAACTATCCCTCTTTGCAGATGATATGATTCTTTATTTAGGGGATCCAAAGAACTCTACTAAGAGACTATTGGAACTCATAGAAGAGTTTGGCAAAGTAGCAGGATATAAAATCAATGCACAAAAATCAACAGCCTTTGTATACACAGGCAATGCCATGGCTGAGGAAGAACTGCTAAGATCAATCCCATTCACAATAGCTACAAAAACAATCAAATACCTTGGAATAAACTTAACCAAGGACATTAAGGATCTCTACGATGAAAATTACAAAATCTTAAAGAAAGAAATAGAAGAGGATACCAAGAAATGGAAAAATCTTCCATGCTCATGGATTGGAAGAATCAATATCATCAAAATGTCCATTCTCCCAAAAGCAATTTACAGATTCAATGCAATACCAATCAAAATACTGAAGATATTCTCAGACCTGGAAAAAATGATGCTGAAATTCATATGGAGACACAGGAGACCTCGAATAGCTAAAGCAATCTTGTACAACAAAAACAAAGCCGGAGGCATCACAATACCAGATTTCAGGACATACTACAGGGCAGTTGTTATCAAAACAGCATGGTACTGGTACAGAAACAGATGGATAGACCAATGGAACAGAATAGAAACACCAGAAATCAATCCAAACATCTACAGCCAACTCATATTTGATCAAGGATCCAAAACCAATCCCTGGAGTAAGGACAATCTATTCAATAAATGGTGCTGGGAAAACTGGATTTCCACGTGCAGAAGCATGAAGCAAGACCCCTACCTTTCACCTTACACAAAAATTCACTCAATATGGATTAAAGACTTAAATCTATGACCCGACACCATCAAATTATTAGAGAGCATTGGAGAAACTCTGCAAGATATAGGTGCTGGCAAAGACTTCTTGGAAAATACCCCAGAAGCACAGGCAGTCAAAGCCAAAATGAACAATTGGGATTGCATCAAATTGAGAAGTTTCTGTACTTCGGAAGAAACAGGAAAGTGAAGAGGGAACCAACAGAATGGGAAAAAATATTCGCAAACTATGCAACAGTAAAGGGTTGATAACCAGAATCTACAAAGAAATCAAGAAACTCCACAACACGTGATCCTTTTCTTTGCACAAGGCTCCATCATTTCTGTCTACTGACCTCAGTCAGAGGCAAACCAATACAGCTGCCTGCTCTTGGACTTGAACCTTCAAAACTGTGAGTTAAATGAACCTTTTCTCTTTATCATGTTGATTGCTTAAGGTATTCCATTGTGATAACAGGAACGAAGATAGTGAAGATAGTGAGTTTTCAGAGTTAAAGGCATCACTCCACATAGCCTAGCAGTGTTCTGACTGCTCTGAGTTTGCTGTGGCTCTGGTGTGGGGTTACAGTCATCTCAGTGATTCTAAATATTTTCCAAAAGGAGGATACCTTTCTTCCCTTCCCATTGTCAAGAACTGTAATCTCTTACAGGTGGGTTGTGATTAACTTTTTAAAAATTAAAAAAAAAGCACTGTAATGATCAGAAGCATTTATGAATTTTCTCATACATGCATTTCAAAATTACTAGTGCTGCATTTGGAAAATGTTTTCATTTATTTGATTTACAGATAATCAAATTCTTTGATTTACTGAGAGTTGTTAGGCAGCATGTGGTTTTACTTACCCTTGCAATCATGTTGGCTCCCCATGTGTTCTGGTGCATATCAGTGTTACTTCATGGAGCTGTTGTAAGGATTAAACGAGATGGCGAAGCTCTGGGACCTTCTGAGCAATTTGAGTTGGAAGGACAGAGCTTTTAAAACATAAAAAGATTAATTTAAAAATCAACCCATTACATGTAAATGTATGTAACACATTCTGAAAAATGAAAAAACTATATCCCTAAGAAATGAAATTGGTAAGAAGAGTGGAATTGTTTCAAACTTTTGTAAATCCTTTTAATACCTGGTTTAATAGAAGGCAGCTGGGTTCTCTTGTCTGCTTCTACTTTCAATCTCTTGTGGTATTTGCTTTCGGTAAAATATAGGGAGAAAATCCAGGTTCGTTTAGATTCATTATTGGAAAAGGGGAGGGGTATTTGAATAGCTGTTCAACAATTGTTGATATTCTTTGAAACTAAACCAGAACTCGACAAGTGTACTTTCTTAAAGGTTACTTGCAGTTTGGAATCTGAAACATGATGAAGCTTTTATACCCTTTCACATTAAAACTCATTGCTATATAGTCCTTACATGGGTTATTTAAGCATTCATGATTTTTGAAATATCAAGCATTGGCTATTTGGGAAATACTGGTTCACTGAGTTTTGCATGTCTTCCAGAGGGTTACACATTCCATTCTATGATTTAAAAAAAAATGCTCATTATTATTTACCATTGATTTCATCAGGTCTTATCAGGTAAATCTTTAGTGCTGGAAAGTGTTCACACTTGTGAAAAATCATCTAATGTTCAAAATTCAAATTTTCATTCAATAGCTTGAATTTTATTATAGAGATAAATACCATTAGTAGTTTTCTATGAATAGACAAACTAACATTGTTCATTTTTTTGAGAAAATGTCTACCAAATACCCACCTTTGAATTGCCATAGTCTGTCAGTGGTTTTTGCAGATAAAAATGGTGTTCCATGAAAGCATATGGTTCTCTTTCCAACTCAAATGATAGCAACAATGCTATTCCTAGAGATAGGTGCTGCACTTCGGTATGCAGCAAAGAGGCCTTACATGCACTTTACATTGCGTCACATAAAACATGAAAAAGTTGTATACTTGATAGTTGAGATTTTAAAAAAAAATAATAGCTTTTAGAGCTTTATCAGGGACATTATGGAGTTAAAGTGGCCTTTTCTTTATTTTTCATGGCAGTAAAAAATATAGTAACTACTAGTATAGTTTGGTAGCATTGCCTTGATTTATGCTAAGGTGCTAGTAGCTTTACCCACCATTGCTCTTGCACTGTCATAACAAATGTCAAACAGTAAAAAAAATCAACATTTTAGTATTACTATGGAAATAATTTTGGCCTCAAGGACCCTCTGAAATGGCCTTGGGAGTCTCTAAAGGTCTGTGGACCACATTTTGAGACTCACCTCTCTAAGCTTTTGCAAAGGGCCAGCCCTCCCAGGATGTAAAATGCAGCTCCTAGCACATTTGGGAAGAGTAGTGATGTCTCCTTCACATAGAGCGATTTCCCTTCCTTGCTGGAGCTGGAGCTGGACGTTTTATTTCTTTGCAGAACTGAAGGCATCTGGCAGGGGAACACAATTATTCTCCACTCACCTTTAAACTGCCTCAGCTATTACTAAGTTGCTGGCAGTGATATGTTGATTATGTGAATTTAAAGCCCACAGGAGCCAGAGGAATGACAGATCAGATTCCCTTAAATGAGAAATAAAATCCAGGAGCCTGGCAGCGGGACATACGGCTCCCGCTCTTGTCGACCTTTGGTGTCACTCTGGTAGAATGACTGCTTCTGGGCCAGATGCTATGTGGCTTAAATGGAGATGTTGCAACCTGTTTCCTAGTATTAACTGTGCACGTTGATACTGCTTTGTTGTGCAGCCCATAATTGTTGATTGTCAAGCCAGAGCTCCCACGTGGGCAACAGGAGTCCAGCTACCTGCTGTCTACCAATGTGTACCATTAGCAGGAAGCTAGGATCAGGAGTGGAGCTAGGACTCAAATGCAGGCATTCTAATATGGGATACTGCCATCTTAAAAGGCATCTTAGTGGCTGCAACAAACACCTGCTCCTAAAAATCCCCAAATTTTCAATGATACATCTTAAATCAACATATCATGATGAGCTTGGTTTGCCAGAAAAAAAGCACTTTGGTTAGAGAGGGTAGATGTGTATGGAGACTCCATGAGATGGACCCTTAAAGCATTTGTTTGCATGAGGGATGAAGTTGAAGCCTGTCACTTAATGAGGATAGTACTACAAGGACTCTGAAAAGATTTAAGAACTAGGGGAGAAGCAAGCAGCATTTTCACTTAAATTGAAACCAGCCACTAGGAGCTTGTACTACCTGAGTCTTTGGCAGGCAAGCAATAATCAAGAATAAATAAAAACTTCAATGAGCACTTTCAGGAAAATCTCTTGAACGCATTGCAGAGCATAAGTCTGAAGTGGTTTGTAGACAATGTAATAGCATGAAATATAAGAAGGCATGAAAGGCCATTTCTCTTTCTGGAGTTAGTATCTTCGGTGGTGATGTGTCTTTTCTGGGCTAGCAATGGCTTGGGTATTGGTGGGCACTGATGACTTTGGGTATCTGGGTATTGTTTCGTTTTTACCATTAGTGTAGCCAGGAATCAACAACCCAAGATGTCAGAGCCAGAGAAAAGGAAAACAGTACCAGCTGTGTAGTAACTGAGTACTGAAACCAATGTAAATCCTTTCCACCATCTCAAATAATAATGGGGCTTAGAATAGTTTTCTGTTCCTATGTTGACCAATTGTAAAAAGAAGCAAATTTAGCTACTTGTTCCAGGAAATGCCTTTGCCTGAAAAATAAAATTGTGAGCCAACCAGAGGAGTTTACTTAAAAGTAACATCTTTCCCATCAAAATTGGTTTGAATATTCTCCTCTCTGTGTGCCCCAATCTATAGCTATCAAGTCACAAAACTTGCATCGTCTGTTAGATGCTGGCCTTGCAAGACCTTCCCAAAAATCACTCAGCCCAGTCCCTAATTTCCTACCCTGCTGTCCACTTTGAGACACTACTCATTCTGTCAAGGTAGTGTTCCTGCACACTGCAGTAGCCTAAAACAGTTTTTTTCCCCGATTGATCAGTGCCTTTTTCTAGTGTGTTTTGTTTGGGAGGATTTGACAGCTGACATAGCCAGAATACATTCAGATACTCCTCTGAATGTGCAGAGGTGCCATAATGGTAAGTGGAGGTGGAGTCAGAAAACTGTGGCTTGGTGCCCATTGTGTCATCTGGTTTGTTCTGACAGGCAGTGAGACCTGGAGAAACTTTCCTTAAATACCCATAACCATTCTTTAAATCAAGCAAAAATAGCAAGTACCTAGCCCAGTGTAATTATTCTATCACTACTTTTTACATGACTTGTCCTTGAGAAGGTACGTTTAATTCTCCCTTCCTCCAGATAATGGTGATTAAAAATTCATTATATCATTAAACTGCAAAATCTTAAAGGTGTGTGTTGTGTGTATACCTATATGCATGCATGCATACTCTGGTTTCTCTTCAGATCATATAAATCTTTGACCTGTGTCATGCATGCACATGTATACACGCACACACAAACATGCAAACTCACACTCCCTATCCCATTGTATTCCAACAAAGCATTTAGGCAATAGTTTAAAAATAAGTCAGTCAGTTCTAGAAGGCGATACTATTACACATTCCCAGCAATGTCTATTCCCACAGTTCAACACTACTTTGTCTTTCAGCGCTGCACAGCAGCCTTGGCAACCTCATTCCTGAGGCTTCTGCTGCTGCTGCCCAAACCTCCGCATTAGAGCAGGGACAGGGCAGGTGAGAGGAGAAGCAAGCGCTTCGGAACCAAAGCTGCAGGAGGGAGGCACTGCAGGCTCCCGGCCTTCTGAAAAAGGTGCGCATGCGCCAACGGGATGGCGCTGTCAGATAACATCTATCACCGGCTCCGACTGCCAAACGCTTGGGTGCCCTTGATGTTCCCAGATGACATGTTTTTTAAAAATCTCATTTCCAAGGAAGTGAACATAATCAAATCTGTGCCTGACACCCCCAAACTATGAATGGATGTGTGCTGGTGAAGAACAATGTGAATATACTGAAGAACGGTGTGGCTGCGAAAGAGGTGAACTGTTGTGAAAAAAAGAAAAAGATTCTGATAGCCTTAGCCGGGGGAGAGGGGGCCTGCAGTGAACATTACAGGTGAAAAGGAGAATTCACTCGATCAGTTCTGTAACAACTGTGATTGGCCTATTAAAATCTGTGGGCGAATGAGTCAGTGCCTGCATGCTTTTTACTATGATTGTGCCAGTGGGTGTGAAGCAAAGGGACATAAGATGTTCAGGCTGTAGTAATCTTGTGGTGTGAATTGAGTGTTTATGGAGTTGTGTCTTCATGTGTAGCACTGTGCAGGGTTGCAAGACAACATATTTGTGTAAAAGAGACTTAGAGGTTCCTATCAGCCACCACCATAGAATTGCTGGAAACCTTCTTACCTGTGTTTCACTTGAAAACCTTCATCCTTGAATTGCCTCACCACCACCTGAAATCTGAGGCCCCTGAGATGCTGCTAGATAAGGACTCTGTGAACCCTGTGCCATGAGAGTAGCATGCGATGACGCCACCACCTCCTCTGTAATGTGTGCCGCACAGGCAACATGGTTGGCCACAAGAGAATAACGCTGCTGCTCTAGCAGAACTGGATCCACCTCCAGCTTCTTTGGTCCATCAGGAAATCATTGGCATTTCAAAAAAAAAGAACATGCAGTTTAATAATTCTACCTCTTCAGGATAAACCGAATTCTGATGCCACTTCTGGTGCTACTGTGACCTAGCCAAATGAAATAACAGGTCTAGATATCATGCTAGTTACAGCAATGTAATATAACAATAAAGGTGACAATAAATATGGGATAATGCTGAAAAGCTGTGCTTTTTGCTTTCTCAAATGAAAATTATGATAGTAAAGCATGCAAAGAAAAGGGTGTTTTGGCGTGGTGGGTTAAGCTACTGCTCACAATGTGGCTTCTCCTGTGGGCATGGGCTCAAGTCCTGGCCGCTCTACTTCTGATGCAGTTACCTACTCAAGTGCCTGCAAAAGCACTGGAAGATGGCTTATGTACTTGGGTCCCTGCTACCCATGTCGAAGGCCCGGATGAAGCTCCTGGCTTTAGCCTGGCCCAATCCTGGCCCTTGCAGCCAGTTGTGGGGTAAACGAGTGGTTGAAAGCTCTCTGTCTCTGTCTTTTCATCTGTCTCTGTAACTGTATGTTTCAAATAAATGAATACATCTTAAAAATGTAAAGAATACAAAGAAGGCAGCATGAAAATATTTCCTTATCTCACACCTCAAGTACAACAACTGGGCATCTACTCTTCTAGAGTTTTCTGGGTATGTGAACTTAAAAAAATTGGAGGTAACTTTTAACCTACATGGGATCATATGAAACATGGTTCATAACATGCTTCTTAGTTTTTGGTTTTACCTCTTGTTACATCATTGGCAATATATTTCCATATGAATACAAAAGATTTTGTAATCCTCTTAATATAAATTATAAATGTATAATTTTTTCCAATAACCCCCTACTGATAGACATTTCACTTTCATTTTTTTAAAATAAGCAAACTAATAATCATAAATACCTTGTATATGTTTTTCAAAATCTGGTTCTAAAACACCATAGTTTCCTACCCCAGCACCTACTCATACTCATCTTGAAAGTGAAAGTTAACCAGTGGCAGTGCATCCTCATTGTGTTACGCTTCCGGAGCAGCTTAATGCATTGCACGCCTCTCCCCTACTACCAGTAAACCATCCAATGTCATGTTCTCCCCAGGATGCAGCATTCCTCACTTGGTTTGCAGCCAAGGACCTCTTCTACCAATGACATCTAAACCATCATCAATAATCTCTTCCCCTGGATATTTTGATGCCCAGGGGCCACCTTATGTGAATGTTCTTCCTTCTCCTCCAGGATTTATCCTGTCTCAAAATGGTGATGCATATGCAAGTGAATCCAGTCTCCACCATTATAATCCTAACTCTTTACCCCAGTTCGAGGAAGAGGAAAAAACTCTGAGCTACTCACTTATATAGGCAGGTGGAATAAGTCCAGGTATATAGCCTGTATCAAAAGGACTGCCACTTTGCTGAACAATGCAATGTCTACCTTCTCCAATTCTGCTTCTTTGATCACATCATTCAGATAAGATACAGATCATTTTGATAATGACAGTATTTCAAACTGAAGAGCTGGTGAGGGAAAACTATAGTCAGCATTTTAATTAAACTTTGACTATTTGGGGAAGGAAAAGCATCCCTTGTAGAGATAGTTTTAAACCACTTAGGATCTTTTAAAGTGTTTTTAATTATCCAAAAATAGTTTTGAATAACATGCAATATTTGTATGTTTTTATTTGTATTTTCAGTGTAATATTTGAACACAGTATAAACCAATTGAACCAGGCTAGTAGGCTTTCCTTGTCCTTTGTGTTTAGAGGCTATCAGCTTCTCTTACCAGTTCTTTGTCCAGTATACATTATTGTGAGCTCTAGCTATCCCTCCCACTGTGTTAGAAACTACTAGATCCTGTTACTTCTAGCTGATCTTTGGTATTTACTTTCCAAGCTTCCTTTGTCCACATTGCAGCTACCCAACTTCTAATAATGACTATTTTAAGTTCACATCTGCATTTGAAAAAAAGGCTTATTTATTTATTTGAAAGGCAGAGTGACAGGGAGATCTTTAACACACTGGTTTTTTCCCCAAATAGTTGAAATGGCCAGGGCTGAGCCAGGCTGAAGCCAGGAGCCAGGAGCCTTTTCCTGGTCTCCCATGTGTTTGCAGGGTCCCAAGCACTTGGGAAATCTTCCATTGCTTTCCCAGGCATATTAGCAGGGAGCTGGGTTAGCAATGGAGCAGCAGGGTTGTGAATCAGTGCCAATAAGGGGTACCAATGAAGCAGGCAGAGGCTTAACCTGCTATACTGCAATGCTGGCCCCAGGTCAAACTTTGTTTAAAAAAATCCATATATGAGAAAAAACATAAAATATTTGTCTTTCTGTGCCTGCTTATTTCACTTAACATCATGTGTTCCAGTTCCATTTTGTTGCAAATATCAGAATTTCATTTTTATGCCTGAATAATATTCCATTGTGTTTATATACAACATTGTCCGCTCATCTGTCAGTGGACATCTTCATAAATTGGTTACCTTAGCAAATGTGAATAGTGCTGCCATGAAAATGTGAATGCAGGTATCTCTTTTACAGGCTGATCTTACTTGTTTTGAATATACACCCAGAAGTGGGATAGTTGGGCCATATGGTACATGTATTTTTAGTTTTTGTGAGGAGCCTTCATATTGTTCTTCATAGTAGCTGCACTGACTTAAGTTTCTGTTAACAGTGTGTAGCATTTTCTTTTTTTCACATTTGCACCAGTGTTATTTTTAAAAAGATTTGTTAGAGAAACAGAAAGAGCAAGTGAGCAAGAGCGTTATCTTCCATCCGCTGGTTCACTCCCCCAGGCTAAGCAGGAGTCTGGAACTCCATCTGGGTCTTCCATGTGGGAGGCAAGGTCCCAAGTACTTGGACCATCTTCTGCTGCTTTCTCAGGTACATTATCTGGGAACTGCTTTGGAAGTGAGGCAGCCGAGACTCAAATCGGTGCTCATGTGGGATGGTGGCTTAGCCTGCTGTGCCACAATCTTGGTCCCATTTGTTATTTTTTGCCTTTTTTTTTCAGCTGTTCCACTTGAAGTAAGATGATTTTTTTTTAATTTATTTTACTCAAAAGTCAGAGTTACACAATGAGAGGAGAGGCAGAGAGAATGAGAGGGGGAGGGAGAGGGGGAGGGAGGGGGGAGGGAAAGAGAGTTCGGTCGGTCGGTTGCCCACTGGTTCACTCCCCAGATGGCCACAACAGCTAGAGCTGCGACGATCCGGAGCCAGGAGCCTCCTCCAGGTCTCCCATGTGAGTACAGGAGCCCAAGTACTTGGGACATCTTCCATTGCTTTCCCAGGCCATAGCAGAGAGCTGGATCAGAAGTGGAGCGACCAGGCCTTGAACCGGCGCCCATATGGGATGCTGGCACTGCAGGCGGTGACCTTACCCACTACGCCACGGTGCTGGCCCCAGTAAGATGACTTCTAATTGTGGTTTTAGTTTCTGTTTCTCTTATGGCTGGCTATATTGAGCATTTTTAAATGTAATTTATTGGCCATTTGTATTTCTTCTGAGAAATGTCTGTTTGTATCCTTTGCCCATTTCATAACTGGATTTTTGGGCTTTTTGCTGAACTTTTGAAGATTCTTATGTACTCTGGATATTAATCCTTTCCCAGAGGCAGAGTTTACAAATATTTTCTCCCATTCTGATGGTTGTCTCCACACTCTCTTGTTTGTTTTGCTATCTGTTAGTGTCTCAGTTTTAGTTAATTACCCTTGTCTACTTTTCCTCTTGTTGCCTGTGTTTTTGGGGTCTTATCCGTAAAATTGATGCCTATGCCAATGTCCTGAATTATTTTTTATTGTGTTTTTTTTTTTCTAATACTTTCACAGTTTCAGCTCTTATATTTAGACCTTGATATTTCTAATGAGTGTGTGTTGGGGGGGTGGGTGTTGAAGTTTTTTTTTCTTTACTATTTTTAATTTGTATGTGTCTCATATATGCAACATGATGTACATCGTAATTCTTCCCACTGTGCCTGCCCTCCCTGCATATGGATAGCGAGTTGCTCCAACACCAGTTACTGAAGAAACTGTGCTTTCTCAGTGTACGTTTTGGCACTTAGGACAAGTATCAAGTGGCTGTAGATGTATGAAATGATTTCTGGGATCTTCATTGCGTTCCATTGGACTATGTGTCTGTTATGCGAGTGGTATGCTGTTTTGGTTACAGTAGCTCTGTGGCACATTTTGAAATCTGGCACTGTAATGCCTACAGCTTTGTTCACGATTCCTTTGGCTATTTGGGATCCATTGTGCTTAAATATGGATTTTAGGTTTTTTTTTTCCCTAGTTCTATGAAAACTGTCCTTGGTATTTTGATAGAGATTATGTTGAATGTTTAAATAGCTTGGTTACTGTGAGTACTTTGGCATTATTAATTCTTCTAGTTCATGAACATTGAAGGTCATTTGTTTTTTGTATCTTCAATTTCCATCAATGTTTTGTAATTTTCACTGCAGAGGTCTTTCTCATCCTTGGTTAAATTTATTCCAAGATATTTGATTTGTTTTGTAGCTATTGTGAATGGGATTTCTCTTAGAATTTCTTTTTCAGCGAGTTCAATATTGATGTATAAAATGCTACTGATTTTTGTGTGTTGATTTTTTATTCTGTGACTTTACCAAATTTGTTTAGTTCTAAAAGACTCTTGGTGGAATCTTTAGGTTTCTCTTTATGTAGACTATAAAAATCACTTGCAAACATGGATAATTTGAATTTTTACTTGCCGACTTTTATTTCTTTATCTTGCCTGATGGCTCTGTCTAAAATTTCCAGTACTTTATTGAGTAAGAGTAGTGAGAGTGAGTATCCTCGTCTGGCCCCAGATCTTTGAAGACATGTTTTCAGTCTTTTCCCGTTCAGTATGATGCAGACTGAAAGTTTGTCACTATAGAACTTTTTTGTTGAGGTGTATTCATTGTATACCTAATTTGTTCAAGATTGTTTCTTTGCATCACAAATGGATATTGAATTTTATTGAATTATATTTATTGATGTGTTCAAGTGATTTTTATTGTTTATTCTGTTGATTTGATGCATTATGTTTATTGATATGTTCATGCTAAACCATACCTTATTCCCTGGAGTAATTCCATGTTTTGCTTCTTAAAATGGCTTTAAACTTTGACTTTCAGATTGGTTTCAAGTATTATACTATAGTGTGGGAAAGCAACTCAGTACACACAGCTTGATTTAAACAATTTTGTTGCCATACAGTGGTAAATTGACCCAAAGTTGATTTTTTGTGATAATATTTTTAAAAGTAAATTTGCATTGTTCCATTTTCAAAAGTACTATATTTTGTGATAAAGTTTTAAACTGTGTAAAATGACTAAATATCAATATAGTTGTAAAATACTATTTTAGATGATTTCAACATAATCACATGGTGTTTTTAAAAACCATATTTTTAAAGAAACAGGAAAGTGAAGAGGCAACTGACAGAATGGGAAAAAATATTTGCAAACTATGCAACTGATACAGGAATAACAATCAGAATCTACAAAGAGATCAAGAGACTCCACGACAACGAAACAAACAATCCACTTAAAGAGATGGGCCAAGGACCTCAATAGACATTTTTCAAAAGAAGAAATCCAAATGGCCAACAGACACATGAAAAAATGTTCAGGATCACTAGCCATCAGGAAAATGCAAATCAAAACCACAATGAGGTTTCACCTCACCCCGGTTAGAATGGCTCACATTCAGAAATCTACCAACAACAGATGCTGGTGAGGATGTGGGGAAAAGGGCGTATTAATCCACTGTTGGTGGGAATGCAAACTGGTAAAGCCATTGTGGAAGACAGTTTGGAGATCCCTCAGAAACCTGAATATAATCCTATCACATGACCCAGACATCCCTCTCCTTGGAATTTACCCAAAGGAAATTAAATTGGCAAATAAAAGAGCTGTCTGCACCTCGATGTTTATTGCTGCTCAATTCACAATATCAAAGACATGGAATCAACCTAAATGCCCATCAACAGAAGACTGGATAAAGAAATTATGGGATATGTGCTCTATAGAATGCTACACAGCTTTAAAAAAAGAAAAAAAGTGAAATCCGGTCATTTGCAACAAAATGGAGGAATCTGGAAAACATCATGCTGAGTGAAATAAGCCAGTCCCAAAGGGACAAATATCATTTGTTCTCCCTGATCTTTGACAACTGAGCACCTAAAAAGAAGCCTGTAGAAGTGAAACTGACATTATGACAAGCAGTGACTTGATCAGCCCTTGTCCTGACTGTTGAACAGCTTACTATTTTATTCTTTTCAGTATTTTCTTTTTCTACTTAGTACCATTGGTTGAACTTTTTACTTAACACAGAATTATTCCTAGGTGTTTAAATCCAACTGAAAATTGATCCCTGTTAAAAATATAAGTGGGAATGAGAGAGGGAGGAGATGTACAGTTGAGCACATACTCACTTGGACTTAAGGGTAAAGCTAAAAAGTTGTCATGGGACTCCAAATCCCATTAAGTTGGCAGGTACCAATGTAACCTTACTAGTTAAAATGATCAATTTAAGTTCATAACTGATCATAAAGATAGGATTAAGTGTCAAAGGGATCACATAAATAAGACCAGTGTCTACTAATAATAATTGATAGAATTGAAAAGGAGAGAATGTTCCAACACGGGAAGCAGGATACACAGCAGACTGATGGAATGACAAATGCCCTAAACAGCACTCTGGCCTCAGAATCAGCCCTTAAGGCATTCAGATCTGGCTTAAAAAGCCCTTGAGAACATTTCAGGCATGGAAAGCAAGACACTGTGGCAAAAAATGACCTAAATGAAAGATCTCTGAGTGTGATCTCGGTGGAAAGAAGGGACCATCAAAGAAGGAGGTACCTTTCTCTAAAGGGAGGAGAGAACTTCCACTTTGATTATGGCCTTGTCTAAATAAGGTCAGGGTTTGAGGACTCAAGAGGCTTCCATAGCCTTGCCAGTTCATGACAAGAGCCTCAGGTGATTACTGACCTCATAAATAATAGTGTCAATTGTTAAATCAACAACAGAGTGACTGTGCACTTGCTCCCCATGTAGGACTTCTGTCCTTAATGTGTAGTACTATGAGAATTAATGGTAAAACAAATCCTCAAACAGTACTTTATACTTTGTGAGTCTGTGTGGGTGCAGAATGTTTTACTCAGTATAGAGTTGATCTTCTGTATATAAAGATAATTGAAAATGAGTCTTAATGAAGAATGGGATGGGAGAGGGAGTAGGAGATGGGTGGTTTGCGGGTGGGAGGGTGGTTATGGGGGGAAGAACCGCTATATTCCAAAAGTTGTACTTCTGAAATTTATATTTATTAAATAAAAGTTTTTTATTAAAAATAAAAATGATGTTTTACCATTGATTTCCCAAATTATAATAAAGTTATAGAAATGAAAATATACTAAACATACTGTAAGGCAGACAGCTAAATGGTAGAGAATTATTTCACAATGTTAGAATTGAAAATCTGAGATAAAATAAGTATATAACGCATTTCACGTGGCTGCCTTTTCATTTTTAGGCAGCCCCAGAAGCACCAAAATATATCAGACTTTCAGTACTAGGATAGATTTATGTTTGTAATGCTAAAAAGGCATTACTAAATCATTTGGGAAGATATGACCAAAGTAATTGACTCTGTAGGCTCCAAGCTCGTGGGGATGCTGTTACTTTTTAATGCTTTTTTTACAGAATGGTTGGAATCACACAGTGTACCATACTTACTATTTTTAAGAAACATGATTTTGTTGCATTGTTTTAATGTTGTCATTTAGATGAAGTGTGTCCTCTATTGATTGTCCTAAATATTTAGGGATGAATAGATATTACTATAATTCTTCATTTCATGGTAGAGTTTGATCTTGTTTTTATGTGGTTTGTTGTTTACTGGGTTTGGAACTACGATTTGAATGCCACAGGAGCATTTGAATACTGTGTTAACAACTGGCATTCTTACAGTCACAAACTTGTACTTACTGGGATTTCGTTACTGCATGATAAGGTTTTCTATCTAATCTGAAATTTAAAGCTATAATTCTTCCCTACTTAATTTATTGGTAAAACCATCTAAACTTGGAACATTTTAGCGTAAAGTTAACAGTGAAGACTTATCAGATAATTTTGTATTAGAAAAGAGAAACGTAATGACTAAATTATGAGAATTTCACTGCATGACAAAGTGCTTTTAGAATCACCTTTTTCATTTTAAGGGCTTATTACATTTTTGCTAAGATGATCACTTATATACTTTAGACAGAATTCATATGTGTGAATTGACATTCTTAGGATATTATGAAATATCATTTGAATAAACCCTCATGAAGTTTTTCCTCTTTGCTAAATGGTGTAAAAATATAAACAAAACATGTTGTATGAATATCTTTTACTAGACAGTTTATAGTATTTAAATTGTGTTGATAATTGTTTTTGCAAAGGGAAAACTCAAGGCTATTTTGGTCCTTTAGTGTCACGTGCAGGCAAAACAAATACTTTTCTTGGCTGATGAGATGCAAACACATCTTTGAAGGTAGATCTGAAGCTAGAACTAATACAACTGGCCATTTAATTTTAACAACCCTAAAATAGATTCTTAAAAGTGATATTTCACACAAAACAAGTTGATAACCCAGGATTAATGTAATAGTTTTAGTGAGAAGTGTTTGTTAGCAAAAGCGTGGATTCTAATACTGTGAGACACTAGTGGTAAATGTTTTAGGCACTTGGATTGGGGCATACTTGTTCCCTTTTTGCCTTTGTTTAGGAGCTGTTAAAACAGTACTTTTAAAATACAAGTGCTATGTTTCCATGTGATAAGAAAATAGCAAAATTTGCTGTAAGTCTTCTTAACTGTGAAGAGTTCTCCCATTTTTAATGATGTTTACTAGAGTTGAATATGGGGGGAAACCATGTACATGATGTATTAAACCAAAAAAACCATTATGATAAAATTTCACATTAAAACAATAATCTTTTATAAGTGATTTATTTTAAGTTGTGTCTGAGAAACAAATGTTATTCAACAGAGCAGATCAGATGTAAAGTTGTACCAGATAAGCTTTAAAAATTCTATTAAGTGTGAGTTCATCTGGTTATTTAAATGATAGAGGTGGATATAAAAATAACAAGTTATAGTGATTGTTTCTTTAAGGGAAAAATAATGCAAATCCCTTCCTTATAGGAAATTTTGAAGCTCTAATGGACATAATTTTGAATTTAATGTCTGTATGGGGTATTATATTACTCTGAAGACTAATGAAGCTACACCTTAATTCTTAAAAGTAAATGGATGTGCAAATACTAAAAAATTAATAAAATAGAAAATAAAGGTAGAATAAATAGTAAATTGAACCCAAGTAAAACTTGACGGCAAAAAAATTTTGAACTATTGAACCCTGCACAGTTGCTAATGTGGATGAAATGTATTTAAAGTGAAGGGGCAAGATAAAAGCAAGCACATTTCATGGGGGTGGAATAAGTCTGATAGTGAGCAGAAGTTCTGTGTGAGTGCTCAAAAAATGGTCACTGTATAATAGAGGATGGTGATTCCTGATTCTGATGACTGGAGAGAATCTCCTGGACAGTCTGCTAAAAATAGAGTCCTTTTTGCCTTCTTACTGGCAGGATTTTGAATCGGAGCTTTTGAGAGAGAGAGATGGCTGGAGTTGAGTAACCTGCCCTTTCAGTAGGTATCCTAGAGGATTTGAAAGCAGCTGCCTTACGAATTGACTCACTAGTTAGTGTCCATTCTTGGTGACTGTTCTGTACACAGCAACCAAGGTCATCATTTGAGATGGGAACCAGCCCTCAGATGGTTTTGCATTGCATTTCAAGTCCAGTTGCTCGTTAGATATGGTGTATGATTATATTACTGGTGAATTTTCCAAAATAATATTCTACCCCTTTCTTCTCATGCCCTGCATTTGAGCCACACAAACTTTAAAAAAATCCTTGGGCCCCCATGCTCTTTCCTACCTCTACATCTTTCCCTTGTGGTTTTTGTCTGCCTGGACCACCTCCCCATGGATCTTCATAAATCTGGCTCTCTGACTTCACGTCTCTTTTCAAATGCTTTCCCTGGCTGCCCTGTGGAGGAATCTACATCCTCCCCCAATTGTTTCTTAACCATGCGTTTATTAATGTCCTATCACTACTTGTATTATATAACCAGTTTTCTTCTTGCTCTTCCCTGCACAAGAAAGTCATCTTGAAGAGAGGTGAGTCTGTACTGGTCCATCAATAGTTTCCTGCTGGGAGCCATCTCATGACTTACCTCTACATTGTTAAAGACATGGAACACTCCCTGGTTAGTAATTAAAATGTCCAGTCAAAGGTGATGGTTAAATCATGTCATTGTTTTAGGGATGAAGCTTTTCTCTACCTTGCTGGCTGTGGCTGGTGGAAAGCCAGCAATCAGGAAGAAGGTTGTAGTCAGCTTGTTCCTTTACCTTCCAACATTTCAACTGTTATCTAAGTGAAGGTCTTGGTTCTGTAAGTTGGAGTGTTAGAGATTGGGTGAGGGGAGTTGAAGACCCTAGGAAAGGTCTTGTTTGACTGGTACTATGTGAAACTGGGTTAGTACTTTCTGGTCCTGAATGCAGGTTCTAAGAATTGATTGATTAATCAACATTTCTGTGGTTAATAAGAATTGCTTTTATTGATCTGAATCTCTCCCTGTAGTTCTCTTGATGAAGATAAATGAATCTCTCTTCCAATTAGGTCCTTATTTGTTCTTCAACCCCTGGGAATTTTGCAATGCCTACAGCTCCTCTCCGCTGAGTGGTGTTCATGCCCCTAGGTGGCCCTCTGTGACAGGACCTACGATGACACTGATACTGGCTTCCTCTAGTGAGGTGCACTCTCTGGCCAAGGACAAATCTGTTGTTTGACAAACTGTGTATTTGAGCCAGTCACAATGTTGCCGGCTCCCTTCCCCTCAATTGTCGAAGAAATTAGTCATTCTATTGCCTGAACCTTAGATTTTCTAGACAACATTCTACAGTGTCCATGATGTTCCTGAGAACAAAAGTTTAGTCCTCTCAGTGATCTCATGAAAGTATCTTTCCCCTGATGGAACTTACGGAATAGCAAAATCCAATGTCAGGGTATGTTCTGAGTGGTCAGTGCCCATGTAAACTGTTAAATATTTTTATTGTTACTTGGAGTGCAATTACTGTTGATTTTCAATGGCTCAGGAACCCCACTTGAGAAAAATGCAATCTACTTGAATTGTGTCTGCAAAATAAAGGAAAGGAAAGAAGCAGGTGATTAAATGCGTAACTCAGAATTTTCTTGGCAAAGTTTTAGTATCTGAATCACTCTGAAAAGTGTCAGAATTTGGCATATCTCCTAACAGTTCCAAAAACATTCTCAGTAAAATAATACATTTTTTTCTTGAACAAAATAGTCAATAGATGTATTTCATTTCCAATGGGAAACTCAGTCATATTTTAAGTATCTTTCAAGGTCAGACCTAGGTAAAAATATGATACAGATAGGGTTCCTATTTGGTTGGAAAAAAGTGGGAGTTAATAGCTTTTTATTCCCTGCTGAATAAAATTAATTCTTCCATCACATCATCGCACAATAGGAAAGAGAAAGTCTGCTCACCTAACTAACCATCGCTGATCTGTATTTATATCTTCCCTAAATATTTGACTTGATTATTCTGGATGGTTTATGCAT
Organism: Oryctolagus cuniculus; assembly: GCF_964237555.1. NCBI lineage: Eukaryota > Metazoa > Chordata > Mammalia > Lagomorpha > Leporidae > Oryctolagus > Oryctolagus cuniculus. Next base: position 8,329,419 of record NC_091453.1, read on the forward strand.
GTGGCACGTTGATTGAACCATTGGCCTCAATTTTTCATCCTTTCCTGTCTGTTTTCACAAGCCCTCTTATCAAGAGATGGAATCTCTTTTCTCATCCCTTTGAATATAAGCTGGTTTTGTGATTTGCTTTGGCCCATAGAACGTATCAGCATTAGTGTACAGTTCTCAGTCTAGTGATCTTGGGACCTTCCATTTTCGTAAGAACAAACTTGTCCTACCTTCTAAAAGACGAGAGAATGCATTGGTGACAGCTCATTTTTTTTTTCCACTGAAAACCATCCTAGGCCAATTTATATTTAGCCAACTCCAAAACATGTGAGATTGTCCAGCTGCCAACCCAACCCCAAGTTGACAGTAGCCCCATGCAGGAGCCTCGCTGAGACCAGAGAACCACACAGATTGCCTGTAGATTTGTGAGCAATAATATAAATGCTTGTTGTTTTAAGTTATGAAATGTTGGAATGGTGTGTTACACAGCAGTAACTAACTAATAAGAGCCATTTTTACTTCAACTTTCCCCCAGTAGCCTGAGAATTATATACTATCCATTTCTACAATTGAAATTTGTTCTAATATGAAGTGTTTTCAAAACACGTTAGTGATATTTGAAGTTCAGAAATAGGAAAGAGCTCACTTTTGAAAAAGCCTAAAATATTGAACAGGTGCCGGCGCTGTGTCATAGCAGGGTAAGTCACTGCTTGCAACACCACATCCCTTCTCTGAGTGCCAGTTAGAGTTCCAGCTGCTCCACTTCCAATCCAGTTTCTGGCTAATGTGCCTGAGAAGGCAACAGATGATGGCCCAAGCATTTAGGCCCCTGCCACGTATGTGGGAGACCCAAATGGAATTCTCGGCTCCTGGCTGCCACCTGGGTCAGACCTGGTTGTTGTTGCCATTTCGGGAATGAACTAGGAGGTGGAAGATCTCTCTCTGTGTCTCTGCCTCTCTTTCTGTTGTTCTGCTTTTCAAATTAATAAGTCTTTTAAAAATACTGAACATTTTCTTCAGGTTTTTGTCATTGTCACATATTTGTTTCTCTGTTTTCTTATTAATACCCAAGTTATATGGACAGTTAACCTTAATAAGCTGCATAGTAACCTTGAACAAATTGTGGAGGATTCAGCTTAAATAGACAATATATTTCTGCCAGATGTTGCCTCACATCAGGATATAAACACCAAGTCCTGGGCTTATCCGTGTAAACCTGCTTTGGTATCATAGTATCTCCTGTATTCATGGGGGTGGGGGGTGGGGATTTGTGCAATAGCTGATCTGTGGTGGACTGCTCTTTCCTTTATGAATGACAAGTCTATATTTAGGAACTGAATGATACATATTCCTTGTATCTAAGGAGGCTCAAGTTATCACTGGCTACATTGGAGGAAAACTCTCCTTTTAAGCTCATCCTTTCATGGATCCCAACAATCTGAAACAGCTTTCTAAAGTGATGCCCTAAAACTTTTTTTCCCTCGCTTCATGCAGTCTTTCCACATCTGTTAAGTTTCAATCACATACGAGCAAGCTATTAGCCTTCTAGCTCCGTGTAACCCTACGTATCTGTCACCAAGAATGAGATGACTTTGGATGTCATTTGGCTGCATTTTGGACAGTGAGGAGGCAGCTGGGCAAACATCTGTTTTAAACACAGATATGTGCATAATCTTAGGTTTTCAGTTTAGAATATATTTTCAGATTTTTACTTTGGAAAAGAACTTTAAAATATTTTTCATGTTTCAGTTTACAAGAGCAATGCATGCTCACTATTGAGTAGTTACACAAATCAGAAAAAGATAAATATTAAAATTACTTATAAATATACACATCTAACACTTTTCTATCCATATTTTACTTTATTTTTTTAAATATTTATCTGTCTACTTAGCTGAATGGCAGAGATACAGAGAGGCAGAGGCAGAGGCAGAGAGAGAGAGAGAGAGAGAGAGAGAGAGAGAGAGAGAGATTGGCCTTCCATCTGCTGGCTCACCCCCCCTAAATGGCCACAAAGGCCAGAGATGGGCGGATGTGAAGCCAGGAGCCAGAAGCCTCCTCCAGGCCCCCATATGCAGGTTCAGGGGCCCAAGAACCTGTGCCATCCTCCACTGCCCTCCCAGGCCACAGCAGGGAGCTGGATCAGAAGTGGAGCAGCCGGGACCCAAACCAGTGCCCACATGGGATGCTGGCATGGTAGGCAGCAGATTTACCCACTACACCACAGTGCCGACCCAAATTTCATTTTTGCTTGAATGTTCTGGCAACCCATAGCTGTTTAAAACTGTCATCTGGCTATCTTTTCCTGGACATAATCCAGGCATCTTAACTTCAATGAACCCACAACTGAATCATTACCCTTCCCAGCCAGTGGACTCCTTCTATAGAGTCTCATTTCTTTTATCCTTTTTAAAATTTTTGCCTATTTTTTAGTTTTTTATTTTTAAGATTTGTTTATTTGAGAGGCAGAGTTACAGACAGAGGGAGAGGGACAGACAGACAGACAGACACACACACACACACACAGAGAGAGAGAGAGAGAGAGAGAGATGGAGAGATTGAGAGATCTTTCATCTGCTCGTTCACTCCCCAAATGGCCACAACAGCCAGGGCTGGACTCCTCCAAAGCCAGGAACCAGGAGCTTCTTCTGGGTCTCCCACGTGGGCGCAGGGGCCCAAGGACTTGGGCCATCTTCCACTGCTTTCCCAGGCCATAGCAGAGAGCTGGATCAGAAATGAAGCAGTGCCCATATGGGATGCTGCTGCCACAGGCAGAGGCTTAATCTACTACACCATAGCCCCAGCCCTGAGTCTCATTTGTTTAATGGTACCATTAGCCTACCAAATGTATGAGGCCAAAGCCTCCTGGTCATCTTCTGTTCCTCCACAGTGTTCTCTAACTTAGTGTATTTGGTTGTTGACCAAGGCATGTAGATTATACCTTTATGCTTCTTTCCTAGCTATGTCACTCAAGCCATTGCTTTCATCGTAACATGGGTATTAATCACTTAACTGGTGGTTTCCTAAATAGCCTTGATTCTTTCCATGGTTCTCAGCACCAGCGCAGTCATCTAACAGAACTGGCAAGTAGACCTTCTAATGCGTAAATCTATAAATAGACATGAATGTATAGCTCTAGCATTTGGGATAAAAATTCGTTGCTGAGCACAGAGCAGCCCTCGTATCTGGCTCATCTCCCTCTCTAGCTTCGTTTCCCACTACTTGCCTGTGGGCATCCTTTTCTCCAGTTGTCTATGTCCGATGTCCCAACGACAAAGCAGTTTTCTCCTTTGTCTTTCCTTAGGAATTGCCCTCTACCAGAAATATTCTTTTCCTTGACTTTGCCGCCTCTTTACCATGTCTCTTCTGTGTTTTACCTTACACACTTTTTTTCTACAAACTGGCTCCATCCAAGTGCATGACATTGATGACTCTGCTGTGCTGTTGACATCCTGCCAGTTAGTACACTGTTTTGTTTGTTCGCATGCCTTTCTCTTTCACTGCACAAGTGGGTGTCAGAGTCTTGCCCCCTGATCAGCAGCATCAGCATCATCTGGGAATTTTAGCAATACAAATCCTCAGGCCCACCCTAGGCCAGAAACTCTAGGGGAGGGGTGCAGCAATTATTGTTGGAGGCGGGGGGACGAATAATGAAGCATCTGGTGATGGAAGACTGGCTAGCCACAGAGTGAATTGGAAGACCATGAATGAATACTGCATCAATATTGTCTTCAGTGCCAGCATTTTCTAAACAGACCAGCAACATTAAGGACATCCAAAATGCCCCAAAGCATTTCAGTACTTGCATTAATTTGCTGTTGTAGCAAACTGTCACTAACTTAGTGGCTAAAAGCAACCCCAATGTATTTTGTCCTGGTCTGAAGCGAGTCTCGTTGGCGTATGCAGGTGTTGGCAAGGCACAGTTCCTTCTGGAGGCTCGAGGGGAAGATCTGTCGCTGAGCTCTTCCCAGAGGCAGCTGCACGCCTTGGCTCATGACATTTGCCTCTATATTCAAAGCAAACAATGTCTGACGAGCATTTCTTCATACTCCATCTCTTTGAGTCTCATTCTTCCGCCTCACCTTTCCCCATTTAGGGACGCTCACGATTCCATTGGATATTATGGATACTTGAAGCTAAGCTTATTTTAAGGTCAGTTAATGAACAACCTTAATTCTATTGTGCTATGTAACATAATATATTTGCAATTCCAGATAGTAGGATGTGGACATTTTAGGGGGAGAGCAGGCATTATTCTGCCTGCCTACATTTATTTTTGACCTTTGAAGAGATTTGATTAAAATTGGTATTGCTTTTTATCTTACTGTACAGGCACTTAGTGAAAACTAGGGTTCCCCCTTTTTCCCCCATTATGTTTCCTTTTGAAGAAAGTGATTTGAAAATTTTGTGGCAGTTTAGAGCATTTTATTGAAAAGCAGATACCTCCACCCCAAGATTGAGAGTTGTGACTGTAGAATCAGAACTTCACTCAAGGTTATCTAGGAAAACATGTCCCCAAGGGCAAATAAAGACTGTGAGATGAAGGAAAATAATTTTGTCCAATTGTTAACAATAAGTCAGCTTCAAATATTTTTTAAAAAAGATATAATGGGTTAGTAAGTAATACCTGTGCAAGGATACTTCAAAAATTTTGTGGAATGTGGATTAAATTATTTTCATTTAATAACTGATGTAAAATTTTTTGAAAATCATGCATAGATTTTAAAGAAATGAGCTTATTCATGAACTTTTTGAAGTACTCTCAAATCTCTTTGGAGAAGGAGCAGGGAATGCTGTTTTTCTCATGACAGCCTGGTTTTAGTTCAAACTCCCATGCTCTTCTTGCTTGGTATCCTTTTGCATCCATACTTGTCCTATCCACAGCTGTCCCTTGGCCAGGAATGTCCTATACAAAGTTCTTTATGCTTAAGAACCTCAGGAGTTTCTCAGATCTGCCTCTTAGCTATCTTCACCCTATTATGTTCCAGTCATCCAAAGAACTGTGCTTGGAGACTGCCCTGACACTGGGCCGGTTTTTCCCTTTCCATACAGCTTGAGTTTGGTGACTCTATTGACTGATCTCTCTCGCCTTCAATCTCCCTTCACCCATGGATGCGCTCTGTTCCATGCTTCCCGGTTAAGAATGAGTCCCAAACCATTTCTTTGTGCCCAGGTGTGGCTTCTGGGATCTCATTCATATTGGAAACTTGGGTCCTCAGTTTCCAACGAGGGGTACATACCTGTTGAGTCACTTAAACTGAGTGTAAATGGGACATCAAACATTTGAGCAGCTGTGTCTTAATAGCTGTTAACTTCAGCTGCTGCCTCAAGGGAGCTGAGGGTGAGAAACAGGAAGCACTTGTGTAGGTAAGGGTGGTCCGAGTAACGGGGACACCCTTGAAGACCATTTTGAAGCCATACATTTTTCTTTGCTCTGCCTGAAGATGAAGAGATCTACAGAACCCTTGTAGTCAAACTGTAGGAGGCTTTGCCTCTCAGGGATTTAGCAGAAAGTATTTCAGAACTCATTTATACTGCATAAGAGTTATAGCATTCATTTATTTCATTTGTACTTGGCTGCATAGTGGCAAATAGGGATGTAAATAGAGTAATATAAGTGTATGTAATGAAGTCTGACCTTTGGTAAGTTACCATTTGGAAATCGAGAATACTTTTCAAATGGAATACATATCATGGGTGATAGGAGGGAGGTCCTGTTCGGTATTGACCAGTTTGGATTTACACTGGGCAATGCACAAATGTATTTGTGGACAGTGCACCAGTAAGTGCACTGAGAAAGTGAATTGTAATCATAGTAGGCTTGCTGTCTTTATCCTTAAGCAATGCTTTTATTCAGTTCCCAGTGAAAAAGGGATAGTAGTTAAATCCCTCTGAACCTCTCTCTGACTGTAGACCCAATGTCTTCAGTCACCCTGTTTGTAGACTATGTCTAAATCATTAACCAAACTGAGTTTGCTTTGTATTGTGAATTCAGTACTTAATTTTTTTATCATCATAAATCCTAAATTGAAGTCTCCTGTCATATACTGTTGAGGAGAAAGGCATGTAATAGGTTGGAAACATGTGACATTTCTCAACCTCTTACATGAAAAGGGAAAGACCTGTTGAACAGCACCTCTACCTACTGAAGTTGACTGGAATGAAAGTTCCTTTAAGTTAAGTGTGTTGAAGATAGTAACAACTGTGATTTTCATCCACAGAATAAAATTTTGTGAAAAAATTATCTGGCAATCTGAGCACAAAATCCCAAAAGATCTATCTTGGATATCTTTTTATTTTTGAACAGGAATTTGTTTTGTTCTGGTCTTAAGGATAACATATGTAGTTGAATGAAGCACTATCACCCAGATCATTACGACTGCAGGAGTTTGGGAAGCATTGGTGTGTGGATTGACTGTGTACATGCAGTGTATCTCGGGTAACGAGTGTAACATCAACGTAAGAACCATGACTTGGCGTGCAACCCTAGGAATGGCTGGATGTGCAGGAGCATGGTATGGGAGAGTGGTATACGAGAGCATGGATGGTCCATATTTCTGTAGTCTTTAATATCAGGGATATGTGGGCTATGTTCTTACTCACAGACAGCCTTCATTCCTGTGTTCATGAATCTGTCTCGGAGAAGACATTCATGCTTCTGAGAAATGATTTTGTTCCTCCCAGGCACCAATTGGAAACTTTTCAAGGCCATATTTGCTATGAGGGATATTTATCATGGAAGTTAAATAACTTACACTTTAATTCAAGTGTCCGCGCAGCATCAAGAATAGGTTATTTTCTCCAGGAGGCCCCAGCAGGTTCCTGTTTTAAAGAAATTGAAAATAAATATATTGCTTTCCACAGCCCGAGATCAATATAGCTTCAAATATAGATGGGAACAAGTTTTCTTTTTCTTATGTGGGCTGAAGAATGGTACTGACCTGAAATCCTATGTGATCCCAACACTTAGACGGAAGCCGTAGTCCTCTGGGCTATGAGTGATGTTGCTCTTCTCTTGGCAGTCGAGATAAAGATGAACGACCTTGTATACACCACACAGTGTATACGTCTTTAGCAACTCCCCTATAGAACAGATTTAGGACTAGGACAATTAAGAATCAAGGCATATTCACTTTCTTCAACTTCTAAAAAACATAAGGAGACTCTTGGTACTGCCAGTCAGTGCTTTTTTGACTAAAACAACACGTGTGATAAATATGGCTATAAGATGTAAAGTCCTTGATATCAAGGTACCAATGTTTGTTTGATCTGCCTATTTCCCTCAGAGTTTAACTGTGACTTGACACAGAAAACTTGCTTGGTGTATGCTTATTAAATAAATGAATCAATACTTTTGCATACCAGTGTTGCAAAGAATGTCCATTTGTTTTGGGGTCCGATATGTAGAATTTTGGTGATGGAAGAAGGACCTTGATTCATTTATATAGTTTACATTTCTATTGTACTTCTTAAAATTGCACTTTATTTTGATTTGCTGAACATATTTAAAGTGTTTGTCTAATAGTTCTAATATCCTTCTTTGGTATTCTACATGGGTTCATTGTTTTTTATTTTTTCCCCTAGCTAGTCTTTTTTAAAATAGATTTATTTATTTACTTGAAAGTCAGAGTTACACAAAGAGAGGAAGGGGTGGGGTCTTTGATCCACTGGTTCACTCCCCAGTTGGCTGCAACTGTTAGAGCTGTGCTGATCCGAAGTCAGGAGCCAGGAGCCTCCTCCGGGTCTCCCATGTGGGTGCAGGGGCCCAAGGACTTGGGCCATCTTCTGCTTTCCCATGCCACAGCAGTAAGCTGGATCGGAAGTGGAGCAGCCGAGACTAGAACCAGCGCCCATATAGGATGCTGGCAGTTCAGGCAGTGGCTTTACCCGCTACGCCACTATGCTGACCCCTTCACTAGCGAGTTTTGGTTCTTGTTTTCTTGCCTCTTTCCTTCCTGATTCTCCTTGCCTATTGGACATTGTATTTGGAAAATTGTTGATAGAAATCATCGCCCAAGACGATGCTGTTTTTCTCTAGAGAGGACTCCATTTTGCTCTGCTAGATGCCAGAGGCACTAGCATTCTTGATCACCTGTATCCAATGTCCAGAATTGCTGGAATTAGAAGATAAGCCCCAGTCACTGCAATAACCCATCCACTTTGAGTTCATGCTAATGTTATGCAGACCTATGGTGGTCCAAGCCAGACCGAGGAAGGCTAACCAGTGCCCCTCCTCCGACCTTGGTGGCTCCAGACACCATGGTCTGGTGCTTCAGCTCTACTGAATTACTGCTTAGCCTCTTAGCCTCTCGGCTAATCTCTCCAGCACCACCCAGTATCCACAGGAGTAGAGAAATGGGACGCAGGGTTCATTTCTCATGTCATCCCTCTACGCTGGATTTTATCCAGGTAATACTTCGCTATCTTTTTAACATTATGAGGTTGTTAAGCAGATTTTAAAATCTTTTATTAACTATTTTATTATACTTTTCCGGTGGTTCTTAGTGGTGTGTATGTATTAACTTGTCATTAGCAGAAGTCCATTCATCTTATTTGTGGTTATATTAAAGGGTTCTTGAAAAGGTCTTGGAAAATGCATATTATAAAAAAAAAAAACTATGCTTGGGTTTCAATTTTTTTTGAACCAAAATATATACTTTTAAAAATTTTATTTAAAATGTTAACAAATATATTTTATACTACATACATATGGAGTCCTATGCGATGTTTCATTATACAATGAATGTCAGGGCAAATATATTTATCCTTTGAGCATTTAACATTTGTTTAGGGAAAACACCCCAAAATTCTGTCTTCCAGTTTTATTTGAGAGAGATGTTAATTTTGTGTAAATTTCTATCTTTACCTATTATTAATAGAACCCAAGAACTTGTTATTCCTGTTTAGCTATAACCTAGTACGCATCAACGAACTTTGCTCAATCCCTCCCTCCCCACTTCCTTCACCAGCTTCTGGTAACCATCATTATATTTTTAACTTCCATGAGACAAGTTTTTTTTTTTTTTGTACCACGTATGTATATGATCATGTGATACTTGTCTTTCCATGCTTGGTTTATTTAGCTTATCATAGTGATCTCCAGTTCTGTCCATGTTGTTGGGAATGAAAAGACTTCATCCTTTCTATGGCTAATACTCCACTGTGTGTATATGCCACATTATCTTTATTCACTCTTCAGTGGATGGACACTTAGGTTGGTTTCCATTTCATGGCTGTTGTGGATACTGCTGCAATAAATATGGGAGTGCAGATGTCTCCTTGACAGATGGATTTCATTTCCCTTGGATACATACTCAGGAGTGGGTTTGCTTGATTATATGGTAGTTCCATTTTTAGTGTTTTTGAGGAACTTCCACACTGTTTGCCATAATGAATGTACTAAGTTACATTCCCACCAACAGTGTGCAAGGGTTCAATGTTTTCCACATGCTTGCCAACACTTGTTATCTTTTGTGTTTTTGATAGTAGTCAGTTTATTGGAGTGAGGTGCTATTGTGGTTTTGACTTGTATTTCCTTTATGGAACATTTTTTCATGTAGCTATTGGCCAATTGTTTGTCTTTCTTAGAGAAATGTTTAGATCCACTTCCCCTTTTTAAATGGAAATTTTTGGCTGTTTAATTGATTTCTATGTACTAGATATTAATCCTTTGTCATGTATACCTCGCAAATATTTTTACTCATTCTGTAGATGGTCTTTCCACTCTGATTATTTCCTTTGCTGTGCAAAATTTCTTTAGTTTGATGAATTCCTATTTGTCTAATTTGATTTTTATTTCCGATGCTTGTAGGGTCTACTTGAGAAAAATCTTGCCCATTCCAGAGCTCTGAAGTGTTTCTTTCCCTTGGTTTTCTTCTGATTCTTTCAAAACTTTTAACCTTACATTTAGACATTTAATTGATTTTAAGTTGATTTTTGTACATGGTGAGAAGTAGTGGTCTAGTTTTGTTATTTTCCCTGTGGATATCCAATTCTCGTAGTACCACTTATTAAAGAGTGTCATTTTTGTGATGCAAGTTCTTAGCACCTTTGTCAAAGATCAGTTGGCTGTAGATGTGTAGGTTTACCTTGAGTGCCTCTGTTCTCTTCCATTTGTCTATGACTAGATCTGTTTTAATGCCAATATCATGCTGTTTTAGTTACCTTAGCTTTGTAATATATTGCAAAGTAAGGTAGTATAATGCCTCCTGCTTTGTTCTTTTTGCTCAAGATCATTTTGTTTATTTAGGGTCTATTGTGGTTCCATACAAATTTTATTAGTTTTTTTTTCCTAGTTCCATGAGATTTTGATTGGATCTCATTGAATCTTTTTCTTTTTTTTTTAAGATTTATTTATTTGAAAGTCAGAATTAGACACAAAGAGAGAAAGAGGCAGAGAGGTCTTCTATCTGCTGGTTCACTCCCCAATTGGCTGCAATGGCTGGAGCTGTGCCGATCCGAAGCCAGGAGCCAGGAGCTTCTTCTGGGTCTCCCAGTGGGTGCAGGGACCCAAGCACTTGGGCCATCTTCCACGGCTTTCCCAGGTCATAGCAGAGAGCTGGATCAGAAGAGGAGCAGCCAGGACTCGAACTGGCACTGATACGGAATGCCAGCACTGCAGGCAGCAGCTTTACCTGCTATACCACAGTGCCAGCCTCTCACTGAATCTTTAAATCACCCAATCACCACCCCGCCCCAAGTCTTTTAGTTCCATTTTTTCACAAAGATTTTGAAGTACTATTGTACTTTTTTTATTTACCCCCCCCCTTTTTTTGATTCCTGAAAAGTACTTTATTCTGTGATCAGTTTTATTTTATTTTATTTTTTTTGTGAGTCTCTTCTGATAATTAAAAATGTTCATGTATTTGTTTTGGTGGCTGTCCTTATGGTTATAATTTCATGTAATGCTTTTAATCTTCTATTTCTTCAGAAAGCATCTATTAGTTATTTTGAAAAGTGATAAAATTAGAACACTTTTTTTTTAAGATTTTATTTGAGAGGCAGAGTTGCAGAGAGGGAGAGACAGAGAGAAAGGTCTTCCATTTGCTCCTTCATTCCCCAAATGGCCATAGTGGCTGGAGCTGAGCTGATCCAAAGCCAGGAGCTTCCTCTGGGTCTCCCACACAGGTGCAGGGGCCCAAGGCCTTGGGCCATCTTCTACTGCTTTCCCAGGCCATAGCAGAGAGCTGGATCGGAAGAGGGGCATCCGGGACTTGAACTGGTACCCACATGGGATGCTGGTGCCACAGGCAGAAACCTAACCTACTATGCCAGCGTCAGCCCCAGAACACTTCTTTTTTTTTTTTTTGCCTTACTCTGCTACTTGAGTTGATTGTATTTTATTTTAGTGTTGATCACACTGTTAAAGGTACTTACAGTAAACTTGTCTGTTTAAAGCAGTACAGTTAAGTTATTAAAAATGAAAGTGATACACATATATATATATATATCTCCATATACATGGGGCAAATGAATAAAAATAGACTGGGAAAATACTTTCAGGTGAAATATCAGTTTTTGAAAGTTTAATTTTTATACTATATACCTGGCCAATTAAATGTTATCCTTTTACTGTGAATAAGGATTTGTTGGTTTTCTTCTGCCAGTTTTCACTTGGCCTATTTTGTAGCTGTATTACTGGCTTCTTGTAATGTCTTCATGGTATAATAACCTGTTTTGGTTACAAAACAAATTTCTCTCTCTCAAATATTACTGTTTGTCTTAGTGTCTACTTTATCTGATGTTAGAATAGCAGCATGTTCTTTTGGTTTGTTTGCATGGTGTATCTTTTTTACTTAAATTTAATTTCAACCTTGTGTCTTTGTATTAAAGTTTTTTCTCTTAAAGGCAGCATATAATTGGGAGCTAATGTTTTAAATCACCAAAACTAATGCAATTAATGAATATATTGCAGTTTATAGTGTTCCATGTTACTGTATTTTCTAATTGATATATTTGTTTTGGGATTTTCTTTCTTTTCTTTGAATTATATTTTTTATTATCCGGTTTCCCCCACCCCCCACCCCCGGAACTAGCTTGTTGTTGTACATCCTTATACTACTAAGGTAATGGTTAACCCAGAAGAGTGTGGCAAACTTAATTTATTAGTTTTGTGCCAAGTTTCTACTTTTTCTACTTGTCTGACAAGGCTAGCATCTTAGGAGAGTTGAATATTGTTTCTTTTCTTTCCTTCCCTTCTATCTTCTATAATATTGTTTTCATGCAGTCTAATTGTACATATATTTTAAACTCTATAAGAAAATATTTTCATTCTTGAAGCTGCAGGGTCTGCGCGCCAGTGCTCGGAGGGGAGTGCGTGCCACACAGACAACAGCGGGGAGACTTGGGACGTCCAGGGCTCCGAGTCCACACATCGGCGCTGGAAGGGGAGCGGACCTGCGTGGAGAGCGTGGGAGCCCACAGTTCGGGACACCAGCGGCAGACTCAACACACCAGCGCTGGAACGCGAGGTGAGCCGAACCTCAATAGCCCGAGACACCGGCAGGCAAGCGGAGAGAGGAGACTAGAGGGAACGACCCCCCGGGGGGGGGGAACTTCACCAGGCTAACTGGGAGAGAGAGAGGAAAAAAAAAAAAAGGTGACTGGTACGGACACGGGTTTCTCTCTCTCCGCTCACCTCTCAAGGGCGAGCAAGACAAAGAGCAGGCGCCATCTTGGGCATACGTCATAAGCAGAGTGACCTCAGGTCTGCACCGGCCCTGAGCCTAGCAGAAAAACCTGACTCTGGGCGCGGCGAATTAACAGGAGATTAGGACCTAGTAAATTTGTGGTGCTACTGAACTGAGACTGTGAAAAAAGAGACGGTGGGGGAGAGAACTCACGGAATTCACGTGAGCACTCTCCAGAGACGCTACAATTCCATAACTTTGGCAACCCAGTGGGAGACTGAAGGAGAATTTGAGCCCACTCCGAGGGCCGAACAGATTCCCTGTGTGGTCCTTGGGAAAGAGCTTCTGATCTCTGGCTCCTGTGGGTATATCATTTGCCTGCTAACTACCTCCAACTTCGTTCAGCTGTGCAGAATAACTTCCCTTTTGAATCAAAAAAAAAGAAAGAGAGAGAGAGAGAGAGGTTTACCACGCCTAACCTGGGAGTGTCACCTTTGGCACACCAAACAGAGCTCTCAGGCCACACCCATCTCAAGCCCTAAGGCTCCATCAAAAACAGATAGTCCACTTAATCTAGAGTCATAGTATAACAAGAAAAAGCACCACAGTGAAGAAACCAAATATCTCCAATATGCCAAATAACAAATGCAAAAACCAAGGTAATAAAAACAAGGAAGTCACCATGAAGCCCTCAAATGAAAAAGACACCCCAATTCAAGATTATGAGGATGATGACATAGAAGAAATGCAAGAAGCAGATCTCAAAAAATTGGTAAGAACATTAAGAAGTTCTCAAAAACAAATTCTTGAACTACAGAAATCCTTAATGGACAAGATAGAAAATCTCTCTCGTGAAAATGAAATATTAAGGAGGAATCAAAATGAAACGAAACAACTAGTACAACAGGAAACTGTGATAGTGACTGAAGTGAAGAATTCAATAGATCAAATGAAAAACACAATAGAGAGCCTTACAAACAGAATGGGTGAAGCAGAAGAGAGAATATCGGACTTAGAAGACAGAGAACAGGAAAGGATACAGTCAGACCAAAGAAAAGAAGAGGAAATTAGAAATCTAAAACATATTGTCGGGAATCTTCAGGATACTATTAAAAAACCCAACATTCGGGTTCTAGGAGTTCCTGAAGGCATGGAGAGGGAGAAAGGATTAGAAGGCCTTTTTAGTGAGATATTAGCAGAAAATTTCCCAGGTTTGGAGAAGGACAGAGAAATCCTAGTACAGGAAGCCCACAGAACCCCTAATAAACACGACCAAAAGAGATCCTCACCACGACACGTTGTAATTAAACTCTCCACAGTGAAACATAAAGAAAAGATCCTAAAATGTGCAAGAGAGAAACGTCAGATTACTCTCAGAGGATCTCCAATCAGACTCACAGCTGACTTCTCATCAGAAACTCTACAAGCTAGGAGGGAATGGCGAGATATAGCCCAGGTACTAAGAGAGAACAACTGCCAGCCCAGAATATTATATCCTGCAAAGCTATCATTTGTGAATGAAGGTGAAATAAAGACTTTTCATAGCAAACAGAAATTGAAAGAATTTGTTGCCACTCGTCCAGCCCTGCAAAAGATGCTTAAAGATGTGTTACACACAGAAACAAAGAAACACGGTCATCAATATGAAAGAAGGTAAAGGAAGGAAACCAAGGAAGGAAAGCTCACAGCAAAAGATCACAGGGAATTCAAAGCATATATTAGAACTTATCTTTGGCAAATGGCAGGGCAAAGTTACCACTTATCATTAGTCACATTGAATGTGAATGGCCTGAACTGTCCAGTTAAAAGACACCAATTGGCTGATTGGGTTAAGGAACAAAACCCATCTATTTGCTGCTTACAAGAAACACATCTTTCCAACAAAGATCCATACAGACTGAAAGTGAAAGGCTGGAAAAAGATATACCATGCCAACAGAAATGAAAAAAGAGCGGGCGTAGGCATCTTAATTTCAGACAACATAAACTTTACCACAAAAACCGTTAAGAGAGACAAAGAGGGACACTACATAATGATTAAGGGATCAATTCAACAGGAAGATATAACAATTATCAATGTATATGCACCTAACTACAGGGCACCGGTTTATCTAAAAGATTTGTTAACGGACTTAAAGGGAGACTTAGACCCCAATACAATAGTACTGGGGGACTTCAATACTCCACTCTCAGAAATAGACAGATCAATAGGACAGAAGATCAACAAGGATACAGTAGATTTAAACGACACTATAGCCCAAATGGATCTAACAGATATATACAGAACTTTCAATCCTACAGCTAAAGATTTTACATTCTTCTCAGCAGTACATGGAACCTTCTCTAGGATTGACCACATACTAGGCCATAAAGCAAGTCTCAGCAAATTCAAAAGAATTAGAATCATACCATGCAGCTTCTCAGACCATAAAGAAATGAAGTTGGAAATAAGCAACTCAGGAATCCCTAGAGCATACGCAAACACATGGAGATTGAACAACATGCTCCAGAATGAACAATGGGTCATAGAAGAAATCAAAAGAGAAATCAAAAACTTTCTGGAAGTAAATGAGGATAACAGCACAACATACCAAAACTTACGGGACGCAGCAAAAGCAGTGTTAAGAGGAAAGTTTATATCAATAGGTGTCTACATCAAGAAATTGGAAAGGCACCAAATAGATGAGCTTTCAATTCACCTCAAGGATCTAGAAAACCTACAGCAAACCAGACCCAAATGTAGTAGGAGAAGAGAAATAATTAAAATCAGAGAAGAAATCAACAGGATTGAATCAAGAAAAACATTCCAAAAAATCAGCCAAACGAGGAGCTGGTTTTTTGAAAAAATAAACAAAATTGACACCCCATTGGCCCAACTAACTAAAAAAAGAAGAGAAAAGACCCAAATCAATAAAATCAGAGATGAAAAAGGAAACGTAACAACAGACACCACAGAAATAAAAAGAATCATCAGAAATTACTACAAGGACTTGTATGCCAGCAAACAGGGAAACCTATCAGAAATGGATAGATTCCTGGACACATGCAACCTACCTAAATTGAACCATGAAGACATCGAAAACCTAAACAGACCCATAACTGAGACAGAAATTGAAACAGTAATAAAGGCCCTCCCAACAAAGAAAAGCCCAGGACCAGATGGATTCACTGCTGAATTCTACCAGACATTTAAAGAAGAACTAACTCCAATTCTTCTCAAACTATTCAGAACAATCGAAGAAGAGGGAATCCTCCCAAATTCTTTCTATGAAGCCAGCATCACCTTAATTCCTAAGCCGGAAAAAGATGCAGCACTGAAAGAGAATTGCAGACCAATATCCCTGATGAACATAGATGCAAAAATCCTCAATAAAATTCTCGCCAATAGAATGTAACAACACATCAGAAAGATCATCCACCCAGACCAAGTGGGATTTATCCCTGGTATGCAGGGATGGTTTAATGTGCGCAAGAGAATCAATGTGATACACCACATTAACAGACTGCAGAAGAAAAACCATATAATTATCTCAATAGATGCCGAGAAAGCATTTGATAAAATACAACACCCGTTCATGATGAAAACTCTAAGCAAACTGGGTTTGGAAGGAACATTCCTCAATATAATCAAAGCAATCTATGAAAAACCCACAGCCAACATCCTATTGAATGGGGAAAAGTTGGAAGCATTTCCAATGAGATCTGGTACCAGACAGGGATGCCCACTCTCACCACTGCTATTCAATATAGTTCTGGAGGTTCTAGCCAGAGCTATTAGGCAAGAAAAAAAAATTAAAGGGATACAAATTGGGAAGGAAGAACTCAAACTATCCCTCATTGCAGATGACATGATTCTTTATTTAGGGGACCCAAAGAACTCTACTAAGAGACTATTGGAACTCATAGAAGAGTTTGGCAAAGTAGCAGGGTATAAAATCAATGCACAAAAATCAACAGCCTTTGTATACACAGGCAATGCCATGGCTGAGGAAGAACTTCTAAGATCAATCCCATTCACAATAGCTACAAAAACAATCAAATACCTTGGAATAAACTTAACCAAAGACGTTAAAGATCTCTACGATGAAAATTACAAAACCTTAAAGAAAGAAATAGAAGAGCATACCAAGAAATGGAAAAATCTTCCATGCTCATGGATTGGAAGAATCAATATCATCAAAATGTCCATTCTCCCAAAAGCAATTTACAGATTCAATGCAATACCAATCAAGATACCGAAGACCTTCTTCTCAGATGTGGAAAAAATGGTGCTGAAATTTATATGGAGGCACAAGAGACCTCGAATAGCTAAAGCAATCTTGTACAACAAAAACAAAGCCGGAGGCATCACAATACCCGATTTCAGGACATACTACAGGGCAGTTGTAATCAAAACAGCATGGTACTGGTACAGAAACAGATGGATAGACCAATGGAACAGAATTGAAACACCAGAAATCAACCCAAACATCTACAGCCAACTTATATTTGATCAAGGATCTAAAACTAATTCCTGGAGCAAGGACAGTCTATTCAATAAATGGTGCTGGGAAAACTGGATTTCCACGTGCAGAATCATGAAGCAAGACCCCTACCTTACACCTTACACAAAAATCCACTCAACATGGATTAAAGACCTAAATCTACGACCTGACACCATCAAGTTATTAGAGAACATTGGAGAAACCCTTCAAGATATTGGCACAGGCAAAGAGTTTCTGGACAAGACCTGGGAGGCACAGGCCGTCAAAGCCAAAATCAACTATTGGGATTGCATCAAATTGAGAAGTTTCTGTACTGCAAAAGAAACAGGAGAGTGAAGAGACAACCGACAGAATGGGAAAAAATATTTGCAAACTATGCAACAGATAAAGGGTTAATAACCAGAATCTACAAAGAGATCAAGAAACTCCAGAAAAACAAAACCAACAACCCACTTAAGAGATGGGCCAAGGACCTCAATAGACATTTTTCAAAAGAGGAAATCCAAATGGCCAACAGGCACATGAAAAAATGTTCAAGGTCATTAGCAATCAGGGAAATGCAAATCAAAACCGCAATGAGGTTTCACCTCACCCCGGTTAGAATGGCTCACATGCAGAAATCTACCAACAACAGATGCTGGCGAGGATGTGGGGAAAAAGGGACACTAACCCACTGTTGGTGGGAATGCAAACTGGTCAAGCCACTATGGAAGTCAGTCTGGAGATTCCTCAGAAACCTGAAGATAACCCTACCGTTCGACCCAGCCATCCCACTCCTTGGAATTTACCCAAAGGAATTTAAATTGGCAAACAAAAAAGAGGTCTGCACCCTAATGTTTATTGCAGCTCAATTCACAATAGCTAAGACCTGGAACCAACCTAAATGCCCATCAACGATAGACTGGATAAAGAAATTATGGGATATGTACTCTTTAGAATACTATACTGCAGTAAGAAACAACGAAATCCAGTCATTTGCAACAAAATGGAGGAATCTGGAACACATCATGCTGAGTGAAATAAGCCAGTCCCAAAGGGACAAATACCATATGTTCTCCCTGATCGGTGATGACTGACTGAACACCAAGAGGGAAACCTGTTGGAGTGAGGTGGACACTATGGGAAACGGTGGCTTGATCAGCATAGCCCTGACTGTTAATGAACAACTTAATACATTATCCCTCTTAGTAGTTTTTTTTATCTGTTCTACTTAATATGACTGGTTTAGATCTGTAATTGATGCACAGTTATTCTTAAGTGTTGAAAATTAACTGAAATGTGATCCCTGTTGAACATGGTGGTGGGAATGGGAGAGGGAAGAGATGTATAATTTGGGACATGCTCAGGCTGACTTGCCCCAAGTGGTGGAGTTGGAAGCATACCAGGGGATTCCAATTCAATCCCATCGAGGTGGCATGTACCAATGCCATCTCACTGTTCCAGGTGATCAGTTTCAGTTCACAGTTGGTCATGGTGGAGGGACTTGGAGTCAAAGGGAGCACATAGACAAGTCTAGTACCTGCTAACGCTAACCGATGGAGTAAATAAAGGGGAGAGTGATCCAACATGGGAAGTGAGATACTCAGCAGACTCATAGAATGGCAGATGTCCTAAATAGCACTCTGGCCTCAGAATCAGCCCTAAAGGCATTCGGAGCTGGCTGAAAAGCTCATGAGAGTATTTCAGGCATGGAAAGCCAAGACACTCTGGCAAAAGATCTCTGCGAGTGAGATCCCAGTGGAAAGAACAGGTCATCAAAGAAGGAGGTACCTTTCTCTGAAGGGAGGAGAGAACCTCCACTTTGACTATGACCTTGTCTAAACAAGATAAGAGTCGGAGAACTCAGAGGGCTTCCATAGCCTTGGAAACTCATGACTGGAGCATAGGGAGATTACTGATGCCATAGACAGGAGTGTCAATTGGTAAAGTCAACAACAGGAGTCACTGTGCACTTACTCCTCATGTAGGATCTCTATCCTTAATGTGCTGTACATTGAGATTTAATGCTATAACGAGTACTCAAACAATATATTTCACTTTGTGTTTCTATGGGGGTGCAAACTGTTGAAATCCTTACTTAATGCATACTAAACTGATCCTCTGTAAAAAAAAAAAAAAGAAATTATCAATTCCCAACTTGACTCTCACTGGGATTAAACATGACAATAGGTCTGATCTGATTTCATCATCATTTAAAAAAAATCATCTATTATTTTTCACTTTATGTTTCTGTGTGGGAGCAAACTGTTGAAATCCATACTTGATGTATACTAAGCTGATCTTCTGTATATTAAGATAATCAAAAATGAATCTTGATGTGAATGGAAGGGGAGAGGGAGTGGGAAAGGGGAGGGTTGTGGGTGGGAGGGACGGTATGGGGGGGAAGCCATTGTAATCCATAAGTCGTACTTTGGAAATTTATATGCATTAAATAAAAGTTTAAAAAAAAAACAGTCAGGAGAGTGAAGAGACAACCGACAGAATGGGAAAAAATATTTGCAAACTATGCAACAGATAAAGGGTTAATAACCAGAATCTACAAAGAGATCAAGAAACTCCACAAAAACAAAACCAACAACCCACTTAAGAGATGGGCCAAGGACCTCAATAGACATTTTTCAAAAGAGGAAATCCAAATGGCCAACAGGCACATGAAAAAATGTTCAAGGTCATTAGCAATCAGGGAAATGCAAATCAAAACCGCAATGAGGTTTCACCTCACCCCGGTTAGAATGGCTCACATGCAGAAATCTACCAACAACAGATGCTGGCGAGGATGTGGGGAAAAAGGGACACTAACCCACTGTTGGTGGGAATGCAAACTGGTCAAGCCACTATGGAAGTCAGTCTGGAGATTCCTCAGAAACCTGAAGATAACCCTACCGTTCGACCCAGCCATCCCACTCCTTGGAATTTACCCAAAGGAATTTAAATTGGCAAACAAAAAAGAGGTCTGCACCCTAATGTTTATTGCAGCTCAATTCACAATAGCTAAGACCTGGAACCAACCTAAATGCCCATCAACGATAGACTGGATAAAGAAATTATGGGATATGTACTCTTTAGAATACTATACTGCAGTAAGAAACAACGAAATCCAGTCATTTGCAACAAAATGGAGGAATCTGGAACACATCATGCTGAGTGAAATAAGCCAGTCCCAAAGGGACAAATACCATATGTTCTCCCTGATCGGTGATGACTGACTGAACACCAAGAGGGAAACCTGTTGGAGTGAGGTGGACACTATGGGAAACGGTGGCTTGATCAGCATAGCCCTGACTGTTAATGAACAACTTAATACATTATCCCTCTTAGTAGTTTTTTTTATCTGTTCTACTTAATATGACTGGTTTAGATCTGTAATTGATGCACAGTTATTCTTAAGTGTTGAAAATTAACTGAAATGTGATCCCTGTTGAACATGGTGGTGGGAATGGGAGAGGGAAGAGATGTATAATTTGGGACATGCTCAGGCTGACTTGCCCCAAGTGGTGGAGTTGGAAGCATACCAGGGGATTCCAATTCAATCCCATCGAGGTGGCATGTACCAATGCCATCTCACTGTTCCAGGTGATCAGTTTCAGTTCACAGTTGGTCATGGTGGAGGGACTTGGAGTCAAAGGGAGCACATAGACAAGTCTAGTACCTGCTAACGCTAACCGATGGAGTAAATAAAGGGGAGAGTGATCCAACATGGGAAGTGAGATACTCAGCAGACTCATAGAATGGCAGATGTCCTAAATAGCACTCTGGCCTCAGAATCAGCCCTAAAGGCATTCGGAGCTGGCTGAAAAGCTCATGAGAGTATTTCAGGCATGGAAAGCCAAGACACTCTGGCAAAAGATCTCTGCGAGTGAGATCCCAGTGGAAAGAACAGGTCATCAAAGAAGGAGGTACCTTTCTCTGAAGGGAGGAGAGAACCTCCACTTTGACTATGACCTTGTCTAAACAAGATAAGAGTCGGAGAACTCAGAGGGCTTCCATAGCCTTGGAAACTCATGACTGGAGCATAGGGAGATTACTGATGCCATAGACAGGAGTGTCAATTGGTAAAGTCAACAACAGGAGTCACTGTGCACTTACTCCTCATGTAGGATCTCTATCCTTAATGTGCTGTACATTGAGATTTAATGCTATAACGAGTACTCAAACAATATATTTCACTTTGTGTTTCTATGGGGGTGCAAACTGTTGAAATCCTTACTTAATGCATACTAAACTGATCCTCTGTAAAAAAAAAAAAAAGAAATTATCAATTCCCAACTTGACTCTCACTGGGATTAAACATGACAATAGGTCTGATCTGATTTCATCATCATTTAAAAAAAATCATCTATTATTTTTCACTTTATGTTTCTGTGTGGGAGCAAACTGTTGAAATCCATACTTGATGTATACTAAGCTGATCTTCTGTATATTAAGATAATCAAAAATGAATCTTGATGTGAATGGAAGGGGAGAGGGAGTGGGAAAGGGGAGGGTTGTGGGTGGGAGGGACGGTATGGGGGGGAAGCCATTGTAATCCATAAGTCGTACTTTGGAAATTTATATGCATTAAATAAAAGTTTAAAAAAAAAACAGTCAGGAGAGTGAAGAGACAACCGACAGAATGGGAAAAAATATTTGCAAACTATGCAACAGATAAAGGGTTAATAACCAGAATCTACAAAGAGATCAAGAAACTCCACAAAAACAAAACCAACAACCCACTTAAGAGATGGGCCAAGGACCTCAATAGACATTTTTCAAAAGAGGAAATCCAAATGGCCAACAGGCACATGAAAAAATGTTCAAGGTCATTAGCAATCAGGGAAATGCAAATCAAAACCGCAATGAGGTTTCACCTCACCCCGGTTAGAATGGCTCACATGCAGAAATCTACCAACAACAGATGCTGGCGAGGATGTGGGGAAAAAGGGACACTAACCCACTGTTGGTGGGAATGCAAACTGGTCAAGCCACTATGGAAGTCAGTCTGGAGATTCCTCAGAAACCTGAAGATAACCCTACCGTTCGACCCAGCCATCCCACTCCTTGGAATTTACCCAAAGGAATTTAAATTGGCAAACAAAAAAGAGGTCTGCACCCTAATGTTTATTGCAGCTCAATTCACAATAGCTAAGACCTGGAACCAACCTAAATGCCCATCAACGGTAGACTGGATAAAGAAATTATGGGACATGTACTCTTTAGAATACTATACCGCAGTAAGAAACAACAAAATCCAGTCATTTGCAACAAAATGGAGGAATCTGGAACACATCATGCTGAGTGAAATAAGCCAATCCCAAAGGGACAATTACCATATGTTCTCCCTGATCGGTGACAACTGACTGAACACCAAAAAGGAAACCTCCTGAAGTGAAATGGACACTATGGGAAACGGTGACTTGATCAGCATAGCCCTGACTGCTAATGAACAACTTAATACATTATCCCTCTTAGTAGTTTTTTTGTCTGTTCTACGTAATATGACTGGTTTAATTCTGTAATTAATACACAGTTATTCTTAAGTGTTAAAAATTAACTGAAATGGGATCCCTGTTAAACATAAGAGTGGGAATAAGAGAGGGAAGAGATGTACAATTTGGGACATGCTCAAGCTGACTTGCCCCAAATGGTAGAGTTAAAAACATACCAGGGGATTCCAATTCAATCCCATCGAGGTGGCATGTACCAATGCCATCTCACTATTCCAAGTGATCAATTTCAGTTCACAATTGATCATAATGAAAGGACTAAGAGTCAAAGGGAGCACATAAACAAGTCTAGTATCTGCTAACACTAACCGATAGAATAAATAAAGGGGAGAGTGATCCAACATGGCAAGTGAGATACTCAGCAGACTCATAGAATGGCAGATGTCCTAAATAGCACTCTGGCCTCAGAATCAGCCCTAAAGACATTCAGATCTGGCTGAAAAGCCATGAGAGTATTTCAGGCATGGAAAGCCAAGACACTCTGGCAAAAGATCTCTGTGAGTGAGATCCCAGTGGAAAGAACAGGTCTTCAAAGAAGGAGGTACCTTTCTCTGAAGGGAGGAGAGAACCTCCACTTTGACTATGACCTTGTCTAAACAAGATAAGAATCGGAGAACTCAGAGGGCTTCCATAGCCTTGGAAACTCATGACTGGAGCATAGGGAGATTACTGATGCCATAGACAGGAGTGTCAATTGGTAAAGTCAACAATAGGAGTCACTGTGCACTTACTCCTCATGTAGGATCTCTGTCCCTAATGTGCTGTGTATTGAGATTTAATGCTATAACGAGTACTCAAACAATATATTTCACTTTGTGTTTCTATGGGGGTGCAAACTGTTGAAATCTTTACTTAATGTATACTAAACTGATCCTCTGTAAAAAAAAAAAAATTATCAACTCCCAACTTGACTCTCACTGGGATTAAACATGACAATAGGTCTGATCTGATTTCATCATCATTTAAAAAAAATCATCTATTATTTTTCACTTTATGTTTCTGTGTGGGAGCAAACTGTTGAAATCCTTACTTAATGTATACTAAGCTGATCTTCTGTATAATAAGATAATTTCAAATGAATCCTGATGTGAATGGAAGGGGAGAGGGAGTGGGAAAGGGGAGGGTTGTGGGTGGGAGGGACGGTATGGGGGGGAAGCCATTGTAATCCATAAATCGTACTTTGGAAATTTATATTCATTAAATAAAAGTTAAAAAAAATAAAATATTTTCATTCTTATATATTTAGATTTCTTTTTTTCCCATCTTTTCTAATACTTCCATGTTTATGGGATTCTTTTCCTGTTTCCAGAAATACCTTTTAGTGTTTCTTGCATTGCAGGACTGCTGGTGATAAATTCTTTGTATTTTCACCAGAGGACTTCTTTATTTGACCTGCATTTTTGAAAGAGTATTTTACTTAACATGGAATTCTAGTTACTCTCTTGCATCACTTTGAAAGTATCACGCCATTGCCTTCTGAGCTCTATCACTTAAGAAAAGTTAGCTGTCGGTCTTAGTCATTTTCTTTCATAAATCTTTATCTCTCATGTAAAGATTTTCTTTTTGTTTTGATTTCACAAGTTTTACTATTATAAGCCTAGCTTTGGTTTTCTGTTTTTGTTCTTGGAATATGCTAAATTTCTTGAATTTGCAGGTTGTTGCTTTTCATATCTTGGGAAAATTTGCAGACACTCTCTATTCTGGTGTTGGTTCTGCCCATTCTATGTCGCCTTGACTCTGACTCCTATTATATGTGTATTAGATGTGTTACTTGCGTTCTATATATGTCTTATATTCCTTTTGGTATTCTCCATTCTTTCTGTGCTTCAGCCTGTACATTTTCTATTGACTTGGCCTTCAATTCATGAATGCTCTGTCTGCTGTATCTCATTTCTAATTAAAATATCTTCTTAGTTTTTAGTTTCAAGTACTGTGTTTCAGTTCTAGAATTTCCTTTTGCTTTTTTATAGTTTCCATTTCTCATATTTTCTGTCTTCCAATCTATTTTCTTATGTCTGCTATTTGTCTTGAAGGTATACGTCTTAAGGATTCCAAAGTTTTGCCTTGCTAAGTCTAAAATATGGATCACATATGGGAGTCTATTAATATTACTTATTTTCCTCTTGGTTTGGGAACTCTGAGTGTCTGGTAATATTTGATTAGATGTCAGATAATGTGTACAGAAAGTTTTTCAGGATTAGGATGGTGTAATTTTTCTCTAGAGAGATTTCATTTGTTTCCTTTTCTAGATAGATACCAGGGAATGATTACCTGAATTTAATCCTGGACAT
Organism: Oryctolagus cuniculus; assembly: GCF_964237555.1. Lineage (NCBI taxonomy): Eukaryota > Metazoa > Chordata > Mammalia > Lagomorpha > Leporidae > Oryctolagus > Oryctolagus cuniculus. The sequence continues at coordinate 8,354,293 of NC_091453.1, forward strand.
TGACTCAAGGTTTGGTTGTAAATTTTTAAGTAGGTACCTACTTCTTGTTTTGTGTCCTACGGTGTCGTTCCCTAAGGGTTCCTTTGAGACCCTGGTGTATTCTGAGAGACTCCTCTACTCTGGGTGATGTCAAACCCTCCCTCTGATGTAGATAAGTTTTGTTCTTAGCTTTGTAGCCTCCTGTGTTGTGCATCTTGATTTCAACAAATGTTTTGAGGGGAAAACTGGTATGTGCAAGATTCAGATCTCGGTCCCTCCTCATTGGGATCTTAGTCACTCAAAGCTCTGATTGTTTGGCTGCTGCTTAATTTCAGCGCGCTCTGGGAAAGCCTGTATTCTCGGCCTTTTGCCAGTCCACCTCTCTGCAGTTTTCCTCTGAAGCCTTCAAACAGATCTCTCTTCCCTTTTATTCCTCCCTTTCTCCCTCTTTTTTTTTATTTTGTTCTTTCTTGTTTAGATATTAGCTGTAATTTTTAGTGTTTGACAAAAGTTTGGTTTGCTATGAATTTACTACTTTATCCCTAGACACATATATCAGTAAAAAAAAAAAATCCAGGATCATTGAAAATAGACAATGAATGACATACATAGTCCTATTTCCTTATTTATATGATTTCTTAGCCATGAAATGTTTGAGGCATTAGCATAATACATAACAGATTCAAAGAGGTGGAAAAGCTCATGCTCTTCAGTAGCTCACCTCTGATTATAATTACTAAAATATAATATCTAGTGCCTTAGACTCTGTATCTTTTTTAAAAAGTCATTCTATTTTTTTAAGATTGATTTTATTGGAAAGGCAGAGTTACAGTGAGGCAGAGGCAGAGGGAGAGAGGTCTTCCATCTGCTGATTCACTCTCCAAATGGCCACAACTGCTGTAGCTGGTCCAATCTGAAAGCCAGAAACAAGGAGCTTCTGTGTTTCCCACATGGGTGCAGGGGCCCAAGCGCTTGGGCCATCTTCACTGCTCTACACGGGCACATTAGCAGGTAGCTGGATCGGAAGTGGGGCAGCCAGGTCTTGAATTGGCACCCACTTGGGATGCCAGTGCTGCAGGCAGTGGCTTTACGTGCTACACCACAGTGCCAGCCCCACAACCTGTATTATTTTGTTTATTTTATTTTTAAAAATAGATTTGCCAATTTTCTGAAAACTAAGTCTTGAATCAGTCAGTTCTATGTTTAACAGTGTTTTCAGTTTTATTTCTGTACTTTTATTTTTACTCTGTGCTTCCTTTATTTTCCTTGCAACTGATTTTTTCTTATGCAACTGATCTCATATTTGATTGATTTATCTCACTGTAGGCTTCCTGTATTTCAACCACTTTCATTTCCACTCAAGGGAAACAACCCATACCCAAGGTTATGGCAGCTGATACTTAACAACCACCTACTAGGCACTGTCTTAAGTACTTGACACACACTAACTCATCTCATCACAGCATAGCTTCTGAAGCATAAGCCTAAGTTTATAAATGAGGAACTGACTGAGGCAGAGAAATATTAAGTAACTTGCCCCAAGCTACACAGCTACCAGGTGGCAGACTCTGGGCCTCTGGTTTCATATGCAACATGGTTAAGTGCTCTGATACACTTTACCCCTTCCCATCAATCACCCACAATATCCTAACTGCACCAACACTTGGTCCTAGTCCCCTTCCTGAGGTGTAGGTCTAATGACTTCTCCCTAGCCTCTTCTCTACTAAACCGGAAGGAATTTTAGGTTATCTTAAATTAGGAATCCATTTTCTTGGTTCTTTGATCATTTGGCCCTCTGAAACCTCAACCCTTTAAGCACCATTTATGTGTATGAGAGTGCTTCAAAAAGTTCATGGAAGATGGAACTACAAAATTATTTTGGTGTGAAAATGTTGAAATCCAAGCATAGGGAAGTGGTCACAGAAATGCAGATTATGAAATGTGTGGATTTCAAAAAATTTTTTGCTCAAGAACATACTTCACTTTTAATTCCATTTCCCCAAAGCCTTTTGGAAGGACTTCCCTGTTTTCTTCTAGTCCTAGGCCAGCAAGCCCCACTGGTGATGATTGTAAGCCTACCAAGATGAACCCCTGTGAAGATGACGCGTGTCAACCTCAACTAGTTCCTCCAGGCACTGATGACTGTTTGCTACTGCTTCTTGGATTGCCCATGTCCCAACTATGCATTTTCTCAGCACTGGACTCTCACTGAATTTTCTGCCCGGTTCTGCCACTCACAGTTTGAGCCAGTAATCTCAACCGCGGTGAGGTGAACAACTTTTCTTCCGCAGGGGTAGTTCCGTCCTGTTATTCATTCTTTACTTCTTTTCTCTGATACTGCATGAAGAAACCTGAAGAAGTTCATGGAAAATGGAATTAAAAGTTTATTTTGGTTCAAAACAAGCCTTTAAGTCTGTTTGTAAGATGATTTCTTTCTTTGTTTTCTCCCTCCTTTGTTGGCTCCTTCCTGCCATGCATATTCATTGAGTTGATTCATATGCCAGGCTCTGTTCCAGGTTCTCTGTGTGCTACTGGGAATAGAGCAGAATTCCTGCCCTCCTGTAGCTCACCCTGCAGTAGGGGAAGTGATGAAGGACCCAATTGATGCACGTCAAGTCAGGTGAGGAGTGGAGTTCTGACGCTAAGTGAAGAAGGATAAAGGAGAAGGAGAATCCTGGGCATGAGCACTTCATTTCTGTATTCGGTAATCAGGGAAAGCGTCTTGTGCAAGCCCTGGGTAGGGCTGCCAGGTTTAGCAAATGAAAAGATACGATCCAGTTAAAATGAAAAATAAGCAGAAAAAAAAGTTCACTGATATTTGAGCATCAGATGACCAACCACAACCATTTTGAGACTAAGTATGTCCCATGCAATACTGAAAGATTGTTCATTGTTTCTATGCAATTCCAATTTCACTGGATGTCCTGAATTTTATGTGGGAACTCTGAAGGAACTACGGTGATAAACCATTCATAGATGTGCACGATGAGGTTTCAGGCTGAAGGAACGTCGTTGGGATATTAATTTTATGTCTGCAATTGTGCTAGGCACTGGGGATACAGAAAATCAATGAAGTACTGTTTTGCCTCCTAACTGGTCTTGCTGCGTCATTCCTCTTTCCATTCTGTAAGCTGCAGCCAGAGTAAACCTTTGAAAATAGAAATCCTGGTCCTTCGCTTCTCAGAAAGCTCTGTGGCTTTTCACTTCAGTGTAAAAGCCAGAGTTCGTTCTTTTCTTTTTAAGTGAAAAACATGTAACGGACATAGAAATTGTACCAGTTTATGGGCTGCTACTTAATGTGTAATTACATATATACACTGTGAAATGTCTAATCAGAGCAAATATATTCTTTCAACAAATTCACTTAGAGAGCAAAAGCATCCAGAATCCCAGTGTCCTAGGTGCTTTTATAAAGAAATGTCTAGTACATTGCCATTCTGTACAGTCACCATACTGTACAACAGAACCCTGTGACTTCTTACTAGCTATAAGCTGGTACTCGCCAGTCAACCTTTCTTCTACCCTCCCTCCCAACTTTGTCCCAGGACTCTGGTAACCAAAATTACACATTTTTAAATGTTCATTCTTCATGAGAGAGACATAGACACATCTTCCTTGCATTGGTTTACTCTACAAATGCCCACAACAGCCAAGACTGGGCCGGAACAGAGCCAGGAACCTGTAATTCCACCTGGGTCTCCCACAAAAGAACAGGGCCCTAAACATAAGAGCCGTTGGCTGCTGCCTCTAGGGATGTACTGGCAGGAAAATGAACCTGATGTGGAGCAGCCAGGACTCGAAGCAGTACTTCAGTAGGAGGTGTGGGTGTCACAAGTAGCAGCTCAACCCACTGTGCCATGGCACACAGCCCAGGAGTAAAGTTATGAGTCTGTCCTTGCATCAAAGTCGTGGGCTTTGAGGTCCGGCTGACTTAAAGGCACCTTGGGCACTGAGCCAAAGGCACTGGTTGGATTTTTAACTTCTATGAGATTACTTACTTTTTAGACTCCACATATGAATGAGATCATGCAACACCTGTCTTCCTGTGCCTGGCCTGTTTATCTTGAATATAATAACTTCCACGTCTGAGTAATATTTCATTGTGTTTATGTACCACAATTTCTTTATCCATTCATCAGTGAATGGGCACTGAGGTTGTTTTCATTTCCTAGCTATTGTAAATGGTGGTGCAATAAATATGGAGTGTAAATGTCTCTTAGACAGATGAATTTCATTTCCTTTCGATCTATATCCAGGGCTGAGCATGCTAGATCACATGGTAGTTCTATTTTTAGTTTTTTGAAGAAACTCCAACTTTTTTCTACAATGCCTGAACTAATGTATACTGCTACCACCAGTGTACAAAGGTTCCCCTTTCTCCACACGCTGGTCCTTCCTGGATACTTGTTAGCTTCTGTCTTTGATAAGAGACAATTGTGTTGGAGTGATGTGTCATCTCACCGTGGCATTGTCCTGCTGCTTAGTGGTATGGACCACTTTCTCGTGTACCTGTGGGCCATTTGTGTGTCTTCCATTGAGAAATAATCTGTTTAGGTCTACTGCCCATTTCCCTTTAAAAAAAAGGTTTATTTTATTTATTTGAAAGGCAGAGTGACAGAAAGAGAAGGAGAGACAGAGAGATCATCCATTTGCTTGATTACTCCCCAAATAGCTGCAATGGCAGGGGCCAGGCTGAAGCCAGGAGCCAGGAACTTCATCCAGGTCTCCTACCTGGGTGCGCCGGCCCAAACACTTGGGCCATCGTGGCTTGTTCAGGCGCCATTATCAGGAAGCTGGATTGCAGGTGCAGCAGCGGGGAATCCATCAGGCACTCAAATGGGATGCCAGGATGCCTGGATGCTTAACCTGCTGCGCCTTGATACTGCCCCCTACTGTCCGTTTCTTAATTGTATTGCTTTTTCGCTGTTAAGTTCCTTAAATACTCTGGATATTAACCTGTTGTCAGATGTATAGCTTATGAATAATTTCCCCATTCTATGGATGGTCACTTCCTCCTTGATGGTTTCCTTTGCTGTGCAGAAGTTGGAATTCCCTTTTGTCTCATTTTGTTTTTGTTTGCTGTGCTTTTCCAGTCTGCGCCAGAAAATCGTTACCTATTCCAATGTCCTGAAGTGTTTGCCCTGTATTCTCTTCTAATACTTTCAAAGTTCTCAATCTCAACTTTAGACTTTAATCCAACTTTGGCTTGATTTTTGTACATGATGAGAAATAGGGGACTAGTTTCATTTGTGCCTGTGGATATCCAGTTTTCCCAACACCACTTACTACAAAGTATCATTTTTCCAATGCCTATTCTTAACACCTTTGTCAAAGATCAGTTGGCTATAGATGTGTGGTGTGGCTTAAAGGGTCTGTAATCTGCTCTATTGGTCTGTAGATCTCTTTTTATGCCAATTCCATGCTGTTTCAATTACTATAGCTTTGTAATATGTTTCAGTCAGGTAGTGTAATACCTTCTGCTTTGTTCTTTTTGCTCAAGATAACTTTTGCTATTAAAGATGTTTTCTGATTCGACACAAATTTTTAAAATTGTCGCTCCCCCTCTTCGTGGAGGAGCAACACAGGACCCTGCGCTGTTCTTTCGTCTGCTCGGCCCTCCCCGGGTTTGCTGCTGGTTCTTCCCGGGTTGGCTACTATCCCTTCCACCTCCGTGGAAGGGCAGTTCCCCCTGGCCACATTCCCCACTTCCGCAGGGGAGCGGCACACCGCCGGCCGGTTCTCTCGGGGGCTGCACGGGTTCCCTTAGATGTTCCCCATAGATGTTCCTGGTGCATGCCGTCTCTCTCCTCCTTTATAGTCCTCCTCCGCCAATCCCAACTCGGCTGCCCACACGCCGAGTACGCTGCTCTCCAATCAGGAGCAAGTCCTACAGTTAATTGGTTGAACTGGAGGCAGCTGTGCGGAAGCTGTTTACTTCTCTCCCAGCGCCATATTGTGGGAGAGCAGATGCATAGAATAAGTCTTAATTCCAGTAACTCAGTCTAGTCCGGGCTGCTCCCCACAGATCCCCCTTTCTTTTTATTTTTGGCGTTGATACGCGCCTGTCTTCGGTGTCCCGCAGCACACACTCTGCTCTACTTGCTAGAGTTGCCACAGGCTCTTACAAGTCCTATCCATCAGGCAAACCGAATCCGGGTCCTCTCTTCACCATGTTGTGAGGAGGTTTTTAGGCGCTGATGCGTGCCTGTGTTCGGTGCCCTGCAGTGCATGCTCTGCTCTGCCTGCAGGGGACTTACAAGACCTATCAGGCAAACCGAATCCAAGCCTTCTCATTGCCTTATTGTGGGGGAGACTTATTAGTGTTGGTTCGTGCCTATCTTCGGTGACCTGCAGCTCATACTCTGGTCGAGCTGCTTGCTGGCGCTTACCGCCTTAATCAGGCAGACCGAATCCAAGCCTTCTAATTGCGGTATTGTGGGGAAGCCTTACTGATGTTAATTCGTGCCTGTCTTCGGTGACCTGCGGCGCATAAGCTGCTAGCCGCCGCAGGTGCTCATCGTGCTCATCGCCTCACTTAATCAGGCAGACCGAATCCAAACTCTCACATTGCAGTGTTGTAGGGAGGCCTTTCTATTTCTCTATTTCTCTATCTCCGGGCATTCCTATTTCTCCCATTTTACTTCTATCTCCCAGCATTCTTATTTCTCTCATTTTATTTCTAAACTTCTATTTCTCTTATCCCTGCAGCTTCCCGGCACCTCGCGCTGCCGGCAGCTTCACGGCTCCGCGCAGCTTCAGCCCGCGCCTCATCTGCGCGGCTCGGCTTTGCGCGGCTTGGCTTCGCGCGCTCCGTGGTCTCGCACTTAACCCTTTCGCGTCTGAACCACGGCCTCGCCAGCCCCGTTCCCTATCTACTCACGCCCCGTGCTCTCTCTGCACGCGGCGGCTTCCGCGAGTAACACAGCGTAGCTTACGTGTCCGCCACTAGCATTCAATCTAAGTTCCCCGGGCTAGCCTGGCGAATTCAACCCAGCGTACGTCTCCGCCCCACGGTTTGGCTTCCCGTCCTTTGCTCCCCGGGCTAATCAGACGGATCCCAATCTGGCTTACGTTTCAGCTTCTGGTTTCAACTTTTCGCCCCCCATTCCCGGGCTAACTTGAGAATCCCAAAGTGGCTTTCGTATCCGCCTCGGCCTGCCCCCCGCGGCTTCAATTTCCCTAACACTTTTCTCTACCCGGTATGTTTCCCCAAACTTTCCTCCAACGATATTCCTCCCTCATTTCTCCTGGCCTCTCCCCACAGTCCGCATCCGAGTCTGTTTGTTCTAGCTTTCACTTTCGCTTTCGACCTTAGAGATTTCTCCCAGCTTCCCCCCGTAGTCCGTATCCGAATCTATGCCTAGGCTTTCAATAGCTTCTTCCGGCACCCTTTTCGTCCGGCTTTTCCCTAGGCTGTTTGCTAGTCTCTCTCTCCGGTAATTTCCCTAGGCTGTTTGCTAGTTTCTCTCTCCGATATTTTCCCAGTTCTTCCCGTTTCTTCCCTCCTAAGTTTCATATCCGTCCTAGGTTTCCTATCCGAGTCACGGCACCATTATGTCGCTCCCCCTCTTCGTGGAGGAGCAACACAGGACCCTGCGCTGTTCTTTCGTCTGCTCGGCCCTCCCCGGGTTTGCTGCTGGTTCTTCCCGGGTTGGCTACTATCCCTTCCACCTCCGTGGAAGGGCAGTTCCCCCTGGCCACATTCCCCACTTCCGCAGGGGAGCGGCACACCGCCGGCCGGTTCTCTCGGGGGCTGCACGGGTTCCCTTAGATGTTCCCCATAGATGTTCCTGGTGCATGCCGTCTCTCTCCTCCTTTATAGTCCTCCTCCGCCAATCCCAACTCGGCTGCCCACACGCCGAGTACGCTGCTCTCCAATCAGGAGCAAGTCCTACAGTTAATTGGTTGAACTGGAGGCAGCTGTGCGGAAGCTGTTTACTTCTCTCCCAGCGCCATATTGTGGGAGAGCAGATGCATAGAATAAGTCTTAATTCCAGTAACTCAGTCTAGTCCGGGCTGCTCCCCACAAAAATGTTTTTTCTGTTTGCTTAAAAAATGCCATTGGAATTTGGCTGTTAAATTTTTTTATATTGCCTGTCTTTTTTTTTAAGATTTATTTTACTTATTTGAAAGTCAGAGTTAGAGAGGCAGAGGCAGAGAGAGAGAGAAAGAGGTCTTCTATCCTCTGGTTCACTCCCCAGGTGGCCACAATGGCAGGAGCCATCCTGATCTGAAGCTGGGAGCTTCCTCTGGGTCTCCCATGCGGGTGCAGGGGCCCAAGGACTTGGGGCATCTTCCTCTGCTTTTCCAGGCCGTAGCAGAGAGCTGTATCTGAGTGGAACAGCTGAAACTGAAACAGGTGCCCTTATGGGATGCCAGCACTGGAGGCGGTGGCTTTACCTGCTACACCACAGCGCTGGCCCTGCCTGTCTCTTAACATTTCAATGAGAAATTCAAATTTTTTTGTCATCATATTAAAGATAAAAAAGGTTTATACACCATGTTTATGATACTGGAGCGTTTTGACCTGGTATTGTGACATTTAACAGTGTGTTTTCTACTGTCTGATATTCTTATTTGATAACATGTTTCTTTTAGTTTTAAGAATTTCCATTAGTTTTTTTTAAAACACAGATCTGGTGGCGATAAATTACCAGCTTTTTTTTTTTTTTGGTCTGGAAATATCTTAATGTCTTACTTCTCCCCCTTGTCTGAAGGATAGCTTTGCTTGGTACAGGACTCCTGGCTGCAGTGTTTTTAACCCATCAGTACTGTAACTGTCTCATTCCATTCCCTCCTGGCCTGTACAATTTGTGCTGAGCAGTCTGCAATAGGTGAACTGGGACTCTTTATGTATTACTTCTTTCCTCTGGCAGATTTGGAAGTCCTCTCTCTATCTCTAATCTTGGGATACCTTGGTTGTAATGTGTCTTGGTTGTAATATGTCTTGGTTAGGTTGCATCTGACTGGTGACCTTTCACCTTCCTGTACATGGAGACTTGTGTCTTCATCTAGGTTTGTGGAGTTTTCTGTTATTATGTCTTTGAATATATTTTCCACCCCTTCAGCATTCTCTGTAGAATCACAATAACAGAAATATTTGTTATTTTCATGCTAATCCATAGTTCCCTTAAACTTTTATCATTCCTCTTGATGCTTCAACTCTTTTTTTTTTTCCTCCTGGAACTATGCATTTTCAAATAGCCTGTCTTTGAGCTCACTGATTCTTGATTCTTACTGATCTATTCTGGTATTGATAACTTATATCATGTTTGTAATTATTAACTAACATACTTTTCAGTTGAAGGATTTCTGCTTGATTTTGTTTAATTTCATCGGTATCAAATCTGTTAAAATATTGAGTCATTTTTCTTTTTCTGTGTTTTCTTGAATATCTTTGTGTTTCCTTAAAACAGCTGTTTTGAAATCTTCATGCAGGTATTTGGGATTTTCAATTCCTAGGTGGTTGGGTTCTGGCATCTGATTTTTCTCTTCGGCTGAGATCACATTTCCCGGAAGTTCTTCATGCCTACTGGAATACAGTGGCATCTGCATTTTGAAGGATTGGTTGTAGCAATCTGGCTTCCTTTGTGCTTGTCCTTCTATAAATTCTAAGCAGATTGTTTATTTTCTGAGCCTATGGTTCTGCTATTTCAGACCTGGATACTATCCCAAGTCAAGGTATGTTCCAGGAAAGCTATTGATAGATTTTTCACTGATTCATTCCTGCAATACTCTGCAAACTCAAATTCGTACCAAATCTGCAGTTGATGTGGTGTTCAATATGAATTGGAGAAGTGGCTGCAAAGGCATAGTCTGTCCCTATAAGCCTCTTCCTCGGCCTGTGTTGGGTGCAGACTCCTTGTCTTGTATCCGGGAGTGCCTTAAAGCTAGATCACACCTGGAGCCCATACCCCACCACACCAGGGGTGTGACTGAAGTTCACTCTGCCATGGTCTGCCTGCTGCTGAACTGGGCTCACTGCCCAATGCCATACCTACCAGCCACAATTCTACTGGGTACTGAAGCAAAGGCTGTGTTTGCAAGCACTGATCTGGGAACACGGACCGTTAGGATGTGTTCAACACTGGGTTTTACCAACCTGGAACTGAGTCCCAAAATAATCCTGCAGCTCCTTGATGTCTTCTAGGATTGTAGGTAAGTCTAAGTCATCCCTCAGCTACTCGGGCAGCCCTTAAGTAGTTCACATCTGGGTCTCAGTCACCAGTCCCTATATGGTCTTGGGGATGGACACCAGACTTGAGAGGCTGATGGTGCTACCCATCAACAAGTCTGTCTCACCAGGGCACAGGTCTCCACCCATTATTGTGGCAAGTCAAGAGACTTATCCAAAAGCACTTGCCTGGGGATGGAAACCTTTAGGACCTGCCCCATCTGGGGTTTTCCCAGCCCAGCTCATATTACAAGACACAGTCCCATGGTCTCTTGCTGTCTGCCCAAAGTTGATAGAGGGATGATGGAGACAGGCTCTAGGTGGATCATAGCTGGGTTTTACACTCACCAGGCCCTGTGTGCTGTGTATTTTTTTTTAAGATTTATTTTTATTCATTTGAAAGTCGGAGTTACACAGAGAGAGGAGAGGCTGAGAGAGAGAGAGAGGTCTTCCATCTAATGGTTCACTCCCCAGATGGCCGCAACGGTTGGTGCTGTGCCGATCCGAAGCCAGGAGCCAGGAGCTTCTTCGGGGTCTCCCACATGGGTGCAGGGGCCCAAGGACTTGGGGCATCTTCTACTGCTTTCCCAGGCCATAGCAGAGAGCTGGATCGGAAGAGGAGCAGCCAGGACTAGAACCGGCGCCCATATGGGATGCCAGCGCTTCAGGCCAGTGCAATAACCCGCTATGCCACAGTGCTGACCCCTGCTGTGTATTTTTGAGGGTCCACATCATATTCATAAGAGGCTGGTTGGGCTTTGCTAGTCCAGCACTGGTTGTCAAGACAGAGTTCTGCGGCTCCTTACCGTCTGCCCACCATGGGAGGAGAGTGATAAAGGAAGTCCTCTGGCTGCCCAGACTGGTCCCGTGCTGGTCTCATGTGGGTCTCATAGTCGGCGGACCTCACCAAGTCCTGGTCATGTCCTGCCGAGCCCACCCACGGCCAGCGGTGACACAAGCCAAGATGAGCTCGATCCACAGGAACCCAGGTCTGCACCTGATGCCAGGAGAGTTTAGAGGCTTGGTCTGTGAGCATAGTGTGGTGGTAGAGGCCTTTGGCCTTTATCAGTTACTGGATCTTGGCATAATAGGCTCAGCTGTGAGCTCCAAGGCATGGTCAAAAGCTCCCTCTTCAGGCCTCTCCACTGGGGGCCAGAGTTGGATGCTTTCTGCAGGTGAATGGGGGAGGAGTGGCAGAGGCTTCCTGGCTGTGGAGTTTCCAAATATCCACTCCAGCAGGATAGCCCTGGGGAAAGGAGCTGGGAGACTCTGAATGTTTTCACTGTTGCCTGGAACTGCGAATCAGTCTCCTCTCTGTAGTCCAAGCGGGAGGCATTTCTCTTCGTGCCCATCTCTCGGAGCTGGCGGAGGGGTTCTATGGGCAACTCTTTCCTTATTGCTTTCCTCAATGTGACTTTCCTGAGGATTCTAGGAGAATGAGGCACTGTGGCCTCTCACTGGGCTTCTTCAGCCCTTGTGAAGGGGATGTGTGTGTAAAGATGTGTGCAGTGGCGTCTCTGTGGGATGTAGTCACTAGAGCATCTTGGCCACCATCTTGGTTCCTACTTCTCAAAAGCTAGAGTTCTTAAAATGGTTTTCAAAAAGCTACCTAAGTGCTTCTCATAGTTTGCCACAAACCAATCACCCACGGATCTTTGAAAAATTCCCCTGCCTGGATCTTGCTCCCAGATGCTGATTAAAGTGATTTGTGTTACAACTGGGAATCTGGACTGTTTCAAAGCCTTGCCTGTGATTGTGTGGTGCATTGGGGTTCAAGACCTTCTGCCTTATATGACCTTCTCTTCCTGCTACTTCCTGGCCTGGCTGTGACAGCTGCCTCTTTCTAACTCCAATCTAGCCTAGCACTTCTTCATGCTATTCCCTCCTCACACTCCTTTTAGGAGATTAACCTGTTCCCTTACCCCATATTTATGGTGAGTTTCTTCTAAAATGCCAGTTCATCAGCAAAGCCCTTCTGGGTCATCCTTAGACTACATGTTGACACACCATCCTTTTTTTTCCTGCTAAATTACTCCCTGAAATCCTCTTGATTACTTTTCCTGTTGTATTTGTTTGTGTCCTTGAGTGCAGAGTACTTGTTCAGTTCATTACTTTAGTGCCTAGAACACTACCTGCCACATACATTAAACTCATCAAGTACAGTTCATGGAGTTCAGAGACTAGCAGAAAATGGAGATTTGTGAACAACTAATTATAGTAACAACAGGTTACATCATTAGTGACAAGTTTTCAGCAGAATTCCCTAGGGAGCATAATACCTTTGATTCCTGATTCCACCCCTTTCATCTCCTTCTAGGATGTTGTTTTTGAATTATTTTTTTCATTTTTAAAAAACTTTGAATAATTTTAAAGTCAGGGGGATTGATTGGTTTTCCATCTACTGGTTCACTCCCCAAATGTCTGTAATAGCTGAGAGTGGCCCAGATGAAATCCAAGAGCCTGGACCTCCATTGGGGTTGCCCATGTGGGTGTTAGCGACCCAAGTACTTGAGCTATCATCTGCTTCCCAGGGTGCACATTAGTTTGAAGCTGGAATCAGGAGCCAACTTGAGACTGAAACACAACAGTTTGATAAGGGATGTAGGCATCCTGTGTGGCTCTTAATATTGCACCAAATGCCTGCTCCTCAACTTAATGTTTAAACATCTCATTCTCTACAGCCTCCATAGCCCCTGTCTATAGATTCACCCAAGCTCTGCTCTCTCCCACACCCTCCAAAAGCTAGCGTTTAGTGAATGTGCTAGGCATTGTGTTAAGTCCATTGTAAAGGTCATCTCATTTAACTCACAACAATCCAATAGTAGGCATTTGTATTACCCCAACCTACAGATGGGGAAAGAGAGGCACAGAGAAGTTTGCAAAGGCTTTAAAGTCTATACTCTGAATTGTTTTGTTTTTCAGAGTTTTCTCAGTTTGTTAGTCCCAGCTTCATTTGACCTGCATGCTCCTTTCCTGGGTTCATTTGAATTGGATACTTTCTTGCTTTCCCTCACCCAACTGTACAGATTCCCCAGAGGGCCTGGGCCAGTCATGCAAGGGCATAAGGAGGATGGTAGATGATTGTTAATAGCCTTGGTAGGTGAGATGCAACTGCTGGTCTCTTCCATTATTTTCCAAAAGGCTTTCCTGCCACCACATCCCCTGACTTGACACAAGGCCCCACAATGCCCTGGACTCCATGTCTTCCCAATCCACAGTATGTTGCCTTTCTTCTTGTTTTGGGAACAATGATCAAGCATACATATGTCAGAGCTGGTCCCAAGTAGGCAGAGTGGAGGACATTGGCTTCCCTTTTTTTTTTTTTAATTTGACAGGTAGAGTTACAGACAGTGAGAGAGAGAGACAGAGAGAAAGGTCTTCCTTCCATTAGTTCACCCCCCAAATGGCCGCCACGGCCAGAGCTATGCCAATCTGAAGCCAGGAACCAGGTGCTTCCTCCTGGTCTCCCATGTGGGTGCAGGGCCCAGGCACTTGGGCCATCCTCCACTGCACTCCTGGGCCACAGAAGAGAGCTGGACTGGAAGAGGAGCAACCAGGACTAGAACCCGGTGCCCATATGGGATGCCAGTGCTGCAGGCAGAGGATTAACCAAGAGAGCCACGGCGCCAGCCCCAGGACGTTGGCTTTCTTTCAGAGGAGTTTGATAAGATGGAGCCTTTGCTTTGACTTTCTCTTTGGTGTAGATTCCTTTTCTCTCCAGCACACCAGCTCTTCAGTGCTGTGTTTGGACCTCAGATATTCCTTTGTTCTCATCACAATGTCATCTGCAGAGGCCGGCTTCTTTCTGAGCTCTGTGATCAGAAAAATGAGGATGATGTACTTAACATTGGTCCTGAGTAAATTCTGCAGTTGGGTTATTTTGCTCCATTTCAAATTGTTACAATTTGGCTGCATATTTGAAGCTCCTGCACATTTTACTGATCAGCTTCTGAAAGTGGTTTTGACTCTCATTGCATTTTCAGCTACTTCAGTACTGCTGTGGAGGCTGCACGGTCGCTGCAGACAGTTTCAGTAGGTATCTCTGCCCGAGGCGTTCTCTGGCAGCAGATGCAGGACAGGCTGCAGGTGCCTGGGAGTTTGGGCACGGGAGCTACCCTCAACCAACAAAGGATGGGAATAAATGCTGAATGCTTGGATTCCTCGCCTTCAGTCAGCCCGTTCTGAGGTGTGTTCCACACTGTTTTACTAGGGTCTCCGGCCAGATTGTGTCCCAATTTCCCACAGCAGTAACCTGTTCATTAATGCATCATTTGCTTTTTCCCCTTTTATGTCTTATCTTCCTCCCCTTTAGAGTTCAGCCCGAGATCACCTTCCGAATCAATGATTTGTACCCAAATCATCCACTCAGTCAGCCTCTGGAATGTTCCAAATGGACACAATATCATGCATTTTTATTTTTCCTCTAAGGAACAGAAAAGAAAATCCTCCAAACAACCATTAGTACGGTCTCAGTTGCTATTTGAATTGGAGTGACTAAGCTGGCCGGTAGAGATCTCTTTGTGCTTTGACAGCTGACTAAACACCTCTCTGCACAAACCAACCTTCCTTTTGACCACTGAGGTTGTAGCTATTTCTCAAATTTCCTTTTATAACTGTTTGGAAAGTCAATTTTGGTATATCTGATTATATTAGACACCCATTTGACTCACAAAGATGGATGAAAATTTTGGCTGACCAATGTGCAATCTGGGAATGCTGTTGCCTAGGTAACAGCCTGCGTGGGTTGTGGAATTAAGGATAATAGGCCTAATGCTACATATGAAAAGAGAGCAGATTGCCTGGTGGAAGGAGGTGCATTAGATTTCTCAAGCAACTTGAGATGCCATTTGGTTCACTCGAAGAGGCCATTTTCTAGGCAGTTAGAGGAGTAAATGACTCGGTAAGAGATGGTGTTTGACAGTAGGGATTTTTGTAAGGGGTTTTTCCATCACCGAATTCCAACTTCTAGTTGAACGTAGTTATGGGGGAAGAAGCTATGGTGTATACACACACGTACACAGAGAAAATACAGATTATCTGAGAAAGACCAATGCCTACTCACGTAGGTCATTCCTCCTTGCCCTATTGAATGGGAAGGATTTCTATACAAAGGCAAATAGATGAGATCTTAATCCTGTCTCTCTGCCTAGGGATAACAGTGGAATCAATATTATGGGCTTCTAAGAGGAAATAGCAAGTATTTATGCTGTGAACTCAGATAAATGTGTATGTGTGTGTGTGTGTGTGTGTGTATGTATATACATACATACATTAGGGTTTGGTGAGCTTCTTGGCCCTGGTGGCACAAAACGAGCACCGTATCACTTGGTGCTTCATGGCCAGCTTGCATTGTGAAATAGGATCCATTCAGTCGGGTTCTGTACCCATGGCATCTCCCAGCTGTGTCATTCATGCTTGTACAACAGCCTGCTCCTGCCCACCTCCCCTGGCCTCCCTGCCCCGTTCTCAATTGCACTGAAGCATAATGGGACTGGATTTTGTGGAGATTGCTGTCTGCCAGAGACTTTCAAGCATCCCTTGAAAACCAAGATGTTGGTTGCTGCAGTCTCAGGAGATCATAAGAACAGGTCCAGGGATTTAAATTTCAGAGAGAACATGTTTTCACATATGATAAGGATTTTGATCAGGATTTCAGAGCTCAGATCATGGTAGCATCCCTTCAGGGTTTTTGTGTCTAAAATGATGTTGTCCCAACTGTGAATGTTCTCTCTCCTGTGTCACCATTTGTCACCTTCATCACATTCAACCTCCTCGTTAGCTTTGCCTGGAGAGTAAGCCCTAAACCCTATTTCTGTATTTTTTTCTGAATGTTTTTATTTGTTACTATTGCTTTGAGTTTTTAGTATGGTATACTGCAAATATTCTTGAGGATAATCACTGATAAATGTGCTGTCATAATAAGGAAATTATTTGGTCCAGTTAAAGAAATTTTCCATTTAGGGAAAAATCCTGTGCCTGTCAATATTTCATTTATTTTAACTATTTGATGGAAATATTTAATAATGTACTTCCATCCTTTGATTCCTACACCAGAATCCTGAATGTGGTCTGAATATTTTAGATGGTTTAGGATCACCATGAATAACAACAGTTGTGCTCAATCTTCAGGTCCTACTGTTGTAATCAAGGATTTCATACCTTAAACAACTTGTCTTTGGAATACTAGTTGTGTTTCTCCTTTGAAGTTTCTCTGTCTTTTCTCTGTTACCTCATCAGTGCACCTGTTTCTGTTACTCCCAACTCTACCTTATGTGGGATTTAGAGTCGTTAATCTTTTTTTTTTTTCAATATGGCAACAAAGTAACTAAGTTTGTTAGACGTGTAGGCAAAGTTCTGACATACATATTGTGAAAGAATACTTGAGATGCCTTTCTGTGAGGCAAGTCAATTAGCTTTGTGTGTGAACTTGGCAGCATCTATTTCAGTTGCTCAGTTTTTTTTCCACTTGTAATTTTGGAACTATTTTCTGTGTAGTTGGATTAGCTAGATAGCTGATGATACTGCACTGCAGAGAATCGTGATTTTTTGGTGTGTGTTTATCCCTATAATTTTTTCATAGCTTATTTACTTTGAATTTAGAGACCATAGTATTATGTCTTTCAGTGGATCAGTAGCTGAGTCTCCATTGCATGTCTCTCTCATGCATAAAAACTCACCAAGCCTTCTAGTGTGGGTCATTAAATTTGTGGCTCTTGCTTACGACTGGGTATAGCTGAAATGGTATTACATAGCAGAGCAGGCTAAAGCTTTGCGGATGTTCTTTGCTGCATTGGCAGGCACACCTCAAAATAGAAGATAATTGTAGTTAACTTTCTGATTGAGTTTAAGGGTCCCCTTTGCTTCTAGGGCCCCAAACTTTTGGGCAATGATTAGGTCTATGACCTTTTGTTGGCTTGTTGTTTGTTTCTTTTTAAGATCTATGTATTTACTTGAAAGGCACAGTTAGAGAGAAAGAGGCAGAAGCAGAGAGAGAGAGAGAGAGAGAGGTCGGTCTTCCATCTGCTGGTTCACTCTCCAGATGGCCACAAGGGCCAGAGATGCCCTGATCTGAAGCCAGGAGCCAGGGGATCCTTCTGGGTCTCCCACATGGTTGCATGGGCCCAATTACTTGATCCATCTTCTTCTGCTTTCCCAGGCCATAGCAGAGAGCTGGATCAGAAGTGGAGCAGCTGGGACTCAAAATGGTACCCATATGGGATGGCGGCACTGCAGGTGGCAGCTTTACCCACTATGCTACAGTGCCGGCCCTGGCTTATGACCTTTTGGAACAAAGAAAAGAAAAAAGACCTCCCCATTTGTTTTTATGTGTGCAATTCTGCTCTTACTTTTATGTAAATGCTGGGTCTCTGGAGCTGTGGAATTTGCTATAAAAGGCATAGGAGTTCCTATTTCTCCAAATGGTAATGCAGAAGTGCTGGGATGGATGATCCAATCAAGTTCCCACCCCTAGTTAGTAACAGTTCTGAGACCGAACTGAGTTTCCAGATGAGTTTTGTTACCTAGTATTTTCAGTACTTTTGTCACCTGGTCTCTGCTTTTGAGTTTTAGATATTGTGGAGACAGAAACACACTTGTGAAGAGCATGCTGATGTTACTGTGATGAGCTCCTCATCAGCTATGGAATGGTGGGAGCGCCATGCTCACCACACCCCAAATTCCTGACCGGCCTAGTAAAGTATGGGAAAGCTCACAGCAGGGAGGAGCGACGCAGGGGCCTTGAGCAGAGCATCCCTTCGTACACTGGAGCTTAAGACGAAGTTTTGTCCTGCTCATCTGAGAGCTTCACTTTGTGCTGTGACTGAGATCTTCATAAATGGCTCACGTAACCATCCAGGAAGAACTTCCAAAAGCAATGGAGATCCTAACAGGTGCTATGAGTTGGTTGTGGATTGTCCTCTAAGAGTTCATGTTCTGAAAGCTTGGTTCTCTGTGTGGTGATGTGAGAGGTGGTGAAACCTTTAAGAGCTGGCGCATATCGAAGGTGCTTAGGTCATTGGAGGTATCATCCTGGGAGGGAATTAATACTGGTTCTACAGAGTGATTTTGGCAAGAAGACTTTCTTATAAGAAAAGAGCAAGCCTGTCCCATCTCTCCTCCCCTGCTCTCTTGCTCCTGTCCCACACTATGAGGTTCTCTTCAGGATGAAGCAGAAGTCAGTGCCCTGCCTTTGGAACTCCAGACCTATGAACTAATGAACTTCTTTACAAATTACCCAGAAGCTGAAAATAGACCAAGTGGTCAATAAACACTGAGAAGTACCTGAGATCCTCCTAGATCTTGCATCAAACTCAAGGTTAAGAGGCTGCATCCTCCCTGTGAGGAAAACAGATTCTCAGTCCAGGCCGTGTAGCATAGTGGTTATGTGCAATATTTGGGGAGTTTGGCTCTGAGTTTGAGTCTTTGAACATAGCAGAGCTATTTTGAGATTTTTTAAAAACTTATTTTTGTTTTATTGGCAAAGCAGAAAGAAGATCTTGGGTCTACTAGTTCACTACACAAATTGTGCAATAGCTGGGGCTAGGCCAAACTAGGAGGCTAGATTTCAGCCTGGGCCTTCCACATGGGTGACAGGGACCCAAGCACTTGAGCCCTCACTGCTGCCTCTTGGGGTGAACATTAGTAGGCATCTGGATTGGAAGCAGAGGAGCCAGGACTCAAACCAAGCACCGTAACCGGCAATGTACCAAACACCTGCCCCCCAAAGGTGCTTTGTTTTTAACCTTTAAGCACCCTAGTTTCCCAATCAATAAAATGGAGATGATAGCACTTAGAGTTCTTGGGAGGACAACATGCATGGATGTTTGTAAAGCACTTGGCCGAGTGCGGAACAATGCTTGGCATAGCCTAAGGGTGACATACATGTTAGCTGTACAGTCATGTTTCCTCCTTTTCCAGCATCTCATTTCCCTACAGGCTCTACTTAGGAAAGATGCTTGTATATGAATAAATAATAATTTTGGGAATGGATAAATAAACAAAAGTGCAGGTTATGGATTTATTAGTGTCTTGTTCTGTGGATATATCTTCAATTTTGTTTCTGTTCAAATACGTAAGTTAAGTACAATAAATTTATATTTCTCAATTCCACTTCTGATATAACTAAAGTGGGCTGAGTCACAGAAACAGTAGATTGATGGTTATCATGGACAGGGAGTTGCTTTCAATGGGTATAAAGTTTCAGTCATATAAGATGAATGACATTTTTTAATAAATAATTTGATTTATTTGAGAAAATGTGTGTGGGGGAGAGGGAGAGAGAATACCCTCAAATTTATACCACAAATACCCACAATGGCCAGGGATGGGCCAGGGAAAAGCCAGAAGCTCAATTCACACCTCCCATGTGAGTGGCAGGGATATAAGTACTTGAGCCATTATCACTGCCTCCCAGCGTGTGCATTAGCAGGAAGCTAGAACCAGGACCGGAGCTGGGACTTGAATGCAGGCACTCCAGTGTGGGATGCAAGTGTCCCATGTGTTGTCTTAGCTGCTAAACTAAAAGCTCACCCCGAGATAATGGAGATCTGTCATACAACATATGTACAAGATAATGTTAACACTGGAAAGTCTGTTGACGAGAGTAGACTTCATGGTATGGTGTTATAATCGGGGGAAAAAAGGTGAAAAGATGAAGAGGAGATAGTGTAGGAACCTTATCTCCCTGATGGGCCCCAGGCAAATACAAAATAAATATGAAGGTACTTCAAGAAATTCATGGAAAATGGAATTAAAAGATAGTAATTCAGTGTAAAACTTTCTGAACTAATGTGTAGGTTTTTAAAAATTATGCATGCTTCACGAACTTTCTGAATACCTCTTGGATAAGCAGTGCAAAGTGATGGCAAACATAGTTTATACACAACATGTAAAGATACACTTTGCTTGTTCAGATTATGTTAGAATGAGTCAGCCATTGAATATCTTCTAAGTTTGATTATTGGGCAGCATGCCTTTTAAACAACAAAAACCCATATATAAACTATTGTTTGAAACTGGGATGTTATTTTCCTAGAAAGTAAAAGTAGAGTTACTATACATACACCCAGGGGTACTCATCCCTTTTGTCAATACTGTATAGGAGATAATTTTAGAAAGAGAAAATTCAATTATCTAGTCCAGAATTTGTCAAGACTGAATCCAGTGGCTTATGTGTGTGTTAAAGATATTGGAACACTTTACTTAAACACAAACTTTTTTAAACAGAGTGGCTCAGAGTGTGTGCTAGGGAAGTTTTGCTAAGGATGTTTGACCACTTGAAAAAGTTATGTTGTTGAGTTTTTTTTTTTTAAACATGTATTTATTTGAAAGGCAGAGAGAGAGGTCTTCCATCCTCTGGTTCACTCCCCAGTTGGCCACAACAGCTGAAGCTGCACCGATCGGAAGCCAGGAGCTTGTTCCAGGTCTACCACATGGATGCAGAGGCCCAAAGACTTGGACCATCTTCTGCTTTACCCAGACCATAGCAGAGAGCTGGGTCGGAAGTGGAGCAGTCGGGATTCGAACCAGTGCCCATATGGGATGCCGGCACTGCAGGCAGTGGGTTTATCTGCTATGCTACAGTGCCAGCTCCTGTTGTTGAGTTTCATAGTCTACCTAGCTTTCAGGGAAATAGAGCAATTTTACAGTTTCAGCTAATAATTTCCAACATATTCTTGCATGCTCTATTGTATTTGGAACTTACAGTATGTTGCTAAGATGTTATTAGCCCCATTTTATAAATGAGAATTTGGGGGCTCTGAATGTTTAAATGGATTGCCAGAAAGCTTGGACTTGAACCCATGTTTTCAGTCCCTGAGGCTTCATGGAAAATTCCTCTCATCCCTCTGCAGACAAGCAATTTTCAAAGAACACTAACCTAACCTATTTCACCCAAACTGGATAACTGTCTTTATGACATAATTCAAGATACTTGAGGATATTGCAACATTTCAACCAGCAGTGTGGGCATTTATTATTGTGGAGCATTACTGTCAAACAATTCTAGACATTAGAATTTTCTGGTAGTGTGCAGGCTGGAAAATGGAAATGGTACTGAGGTAAACAATAATTTGTGACTAGAGACTAGAACAAAGCTGATTTCATTATTGAGCCATCCTAGTAAATTATGAGGAAGGAATGATGATGTTGTGTGTGTGTAAACTTGCTGTTAGAACTGATACAGGATATGAACAGCAAAATGGGTCTGAGAAAGAAGCATGTGTTTGTTTAATGGAAAACTTCAAAGTCAGTAAATCTTGTTTTTGCTTTGGAAATTGTCACTGTGCAGCCACTTGCTGACCCACACATAGAATCACTCTGCAAGCTGCGGCGTTGGTCATGCTTTCAGAATTTCTCATCAGATTACCAGATAAACATAATAAGATTTTTGTTTTTATTACAAGATAATTTGAGTCTAATGGTCCCGCTTTCATCCTCTCCTGCTTTGATAGCAATAACAAAGCTTACTTTATCTTATTTGGGGAGCTTTAAAATGCGTTCCATACCTGTTTCCCTTCATATATTATTCCAGAGCGAGATAAATTTCATTTTTATTAGCTGGACCCTATGAGTCATTCTGCTAACTGGCACCACCAACCACCTCCCCAGCAGACCGGCCTTTGCTGAGGGCTCTAAATTTAGAAACTGAATGAGATTGCCTCTGGGTTACGTAAGGAGGTGAGGAGGTTATTTTTAGCACACCATTCTACCTAGAGAGCCCTGTGCCTCTATCTGATTTGTTAACCACAAGCTGAAAGAGAACAGGATGACTGACTATCTCTGTGTGCTGTTGGGATGCTGCATCCCTCAGGACCAAATGACATTTGCTGTTTGGTTTACCTGCAGTTCTTGATGTTTATTTCATCTATGCTGTAAACACACTGGAAATCAATTGTGCTCAAACAAAATGGCATTTTTTTTTTTACTATCTCCATCACTTGAGGAAACGTCTCCAATGTGCATTATAATTTCATCCTTACTCTTCTCTTGCCCCTTCCTTCCACAGCTCCCCACCCCCCACAACCCCATCTGTGTTTTAAGAATGGAAGGAAAGTATTTGGGCCACTCCTTGTCTCAGGCAGCTGTCAGAGCTGATGATGGCATACGTCCATCTAGACCAATAAGGCTTTATTTGTGTTTTCCTTGCCAGGCACTTGTTTTTCTTTCTTGTGCAAGGGAATTGCTGCAGCTGATTGGGAAAAATAAAAGTGGCAGGGCAAACATGACGAGGCATGCTGTCAGCTGGGCAGAAAATTAATGAATGCAGTAGTGGCCAGAGAAAGAATCTGGACAGAGGCGATGTTTTACTTGTCATTGTATCTTCGTTGTTTAGCACCCCAATATCAAAAGTCAGCATTAGCCCCTTACAAATATTCTCAGTTGTAATTTAATAATCAAGAGCATCTACCCTGTTGGAATTGTAAAGTAGTGGTGGCAAGTCTTTTAATTAAATTAATTAAATTTTTAATCATATTTTAAACAGATTGGACAATCATATGGCTAGTTGCCTAGGAAATCTATCTACTTAGAGTAAGAGTCCTTTCTGTGATGAGTGCAGCTGAATTTTTTAGCTGTTGTGTATGTGCAGAGCAGGGGATGTGGTCAGAGAAGTGAATGGTGCAAATACAGAATATTGTTGCAGAAGAGATGAACTGCTTTTTTATTTGGTTGCCATTTAGATATCTTCATTATTTAGGGACTGTTATAGCCAATTTGCTTTTTAACAAGTGGTAAAATGATTGGGTTTATGTCTCCAAAAATTTTGTGAGCAGGCATAGAGAATGGATTAGTAAGCAAAGACTGGCTACCCAGTCACTACTGTTGGGAGAAAGGGGTGGCCACAGTCCAGCCACCTCTCTGACCAGTGCACACAGAGCCAGCTGCCTGGGTCGGTGTTGTACAACTCGGCTCCTTGCAGGACCAAATACTAATGCTTAGGGAATGTCTCAGTGGGCTAGTTCAGCAAGCAGGCTGTGGAATATATGGAATGTCATTATATATGTAGGAAATGGAGAAGGAGGGGGAAGTGGGGAGAACATTTTGAAAGTATTACATTACTAAATGTTCATGGAAATGCATATCCTAATAAAACTTTACATGGATTGAAAAATATGTTGGTACCAAAATATCTTTTAATTTGGTTTTCTGTGTACTCTTTGAAGTCCCCTTGTAAGTACTTGATTCGGCCTACTCGATGCCATTTCTCTCAGTTGGGAGTGTTGTGCCCACACTGAGGTTCCCGTGGACATCATGAGCCCCAATATGCCAGCTGTTTGGTGGTTGCAGGTAATGCCTGCAGATAGGTGGGATCCAGATAGCGTGGCACCCCAAGAGTGTGTTTGTGGCTGCTTTCTCTCATGTTCAATCTACGATCGAGAGCCAAAGTGGCAGAATCTTTTTCCTAGGTGCAAATCTATGCCCTGGTGCTGGGATGCCTCTCTATGTGGCTAATGGAGGGTGGGGCACTTCTATCCTCTTCTCTCTTTTCTCTATAAGGTGTGACATTGTGAATTTTCTAAAAAGTCCTTTAACGCAAGAAGCAACAACCATAAATAGGTTCACCTGGCAATCAGGTGAGGTGAATTCCTGTTTCCAGCTGGAACAGGGAATATTCCCTCATGCAGGTGGTGGGGCATCAAGACTAGAGATCTGGAGGGCTGCTGAGCAGGGTCATTTGGGAAGATGGAAGGCTCCTGGATGGCCGTGGTGACCTTGAGTACCACAGTCCTTGAGAGGACAGGTCAGGGCACTCATCTGGCAAGTGGCCAGCACTCCAATGGCTCCACTGCCCGTCAGATGATTATTAGGACTTAGAGCAGCTGCTCACTGAAGGCCCTGAAGCAGTGGCCTCAGTCCGAGAGAAGAATCCTGGATGCCAAAGCATGGAAGCAGGTGGCTGAAGCACCTGTTCTTGGGGGAGAGAATCCCCACCCTAGGATTCTATCTGGGCAGCTAGGGGATCCTATACATTCCACCTTGGAGCTATTTTGAAAAAACAAACAAACAAACAATCAAAAAACAGCACAGATAGGAATGGATCTTTGCCAGCAGATAGAATCAAGCTCCCTCCAGGCTAACACCTCACTCCTGGATAGGAAATTGCCAGAAGCTTGATTGCTTGTTGCCATCTGTAAATCTGAATGGTAGACATTAGGAAGGGCTTAATGCAAGGCCCCCTACTACAAAATAAACGGCTACACTGAGTTTACTGAATGTATCTTATGCCCCACCTCATGTCCTCTTGGCCTACCTATCCTGTGGTGGCAACCAGCTATATGCAGTATAAACTAGCACCACCTTGCCTTAGCCACACTAGTGATGTGATGCGATGCAACGCTTCCCTGTGGTCTCTGGGTGCTGAAGGTATG
The DNA here is from genome assembly GCF_964237555.1 of Oryctolagus cuniculus. NCBI lineage: Eukaryota > Metazoa > Chordata > Mammalia > Lagomorpha > Leporidae > Oryctolagus > Oryctolagus cuniculus. The sequence goes on from NC_091453.1 coordinate 8,378,812, forward strand.
CACAAAGCTGGAGGATTTTAATCTGTGTGGGAAAATCCTTGACCAGTGGGGAGTGGTGGTCAGTAGATAAATATTGGTCCTAGGGCAGATGATTCTGAGGACCATGCTTCATGGCTACCCAAGGGACTACTCCAGAGGAATTGAACTTGAATTGCTTACAGTAATATGAAAAATACATATCATGAAAAAATTATGATTTTCAAAAGATGTGCACTAGAGGAAGTGTATCGTCTAATTTTTTTCCCCATGAACTTTAAAACAATTTTTTTGAGAGGAAGAGGGAGAAGGAGAAGAAAGAGTGTCATCTGTTGATCTACTGATTAATTCCCCAAATATCCATGATGGATCACAGAAATAGTTTACTCATTCTGTTTACTGAAAGTAGTCTAAATGAGAAACTTCCAATGCGAATTTTCCATGAATTTTTTTATCTTTTAATTTGCTTGGACTTTTTGAAGCCCCCGTGTATACAAAGTTAAAAAAACACTTAAAAATCAAACGAATGTGATGAAGAACAGATTTCATGTATTTTCATAGATAAAATTCTTTTTTTTTTTTTTTTGGCAGAGTGGACAGTGAGAGAGAGACAGAGAGAAAGGTCTTCCTTTGCCGTTGGTTCACCCTCCAATGGCTGCCGCGGCTGGTGCACCGCGCTGATCCGATGGCAGGTACTTCTCCTGGTCTCCCATGGGGTGCAGGGCCCAAGCACTTGGGCCATCCTCCACTGCACTCCCTGGCCACAGCAGAGAGCTGGCCTGGAAGAGGGGCAACCGGGACAGAATCCGGTGCCCTGACCGGGACTAGAACCCGGTGTGCCGGCGCCGCAAGGCAGAGGATTAGCCTAGTGAGCCGCGGCGCTGGCCCATAGATAAAATTCTAAAAGGTAAATTTACTTCCTCCCTTAACACCCTTCCTTTTTTCCTTTAATTTTTGTAATAGCATAATTTCAATTTACTTCATAATCACAGGCTTAATGCACCACTAGCCATAATTAACAATCAGAAAGGCCACTGTTCCGCAGGGGTGTATACAAGGGCTAAAAACAATCAAATTGTAAGATGTCAGTTTCATTCTTAGATATTTTTTGTATTCTATGTTATCTTCCATATATCAGAGAAAACCCATGATATTTATCCTTTTGGGACTGGTTTATTTCACTAAGCTTAATGGTCCCCAATTGCAATTTTGTTGCAAAAGACAGGATTTCATTCTTTATTGTGGCTGAGTGTAGTATTTCAGTGTGTGTTTCTAAGTACAATTTTAAAGTGTGAAAGATATTTAAAAGTTGGAATGTATTATATGCCCATTGTGGTTGTAATAACTTAAATATAGTAGAAGTTAATGTGATATTTTTCCTGTTACAATGCTAGCTCTATGATTCCTATCCTTAAGTGTGGGAAAGCTATGACTGCTTTGACCAAAAGAATACCATGAAAGTGACAATATGAGATTTTCTGGGCTTAGGGCAGAAGGGACCATGAAGCTCTACATCCTGTGCCTTGGAACGTTCAATCTTTAGATTAGAAGTGCCATACTGTGAGAAACACAAGCCACATGGGAAACCTTAGAGGATGATACACTACATAGAAAGAAAGATATTGAGAGACAGAGACCGTGAAGCTTCACACATGTGTATAAAGAAGTTAATGTTGAAAGGCCATCCTCTGGCTCTCCTTCTGTGTTGATACCATGTGGAGCTGAGATGAACTGTCCTACTGAATCCTTGACCTACAAAATGGGAGCAAAACAAAACAGTTTTTGGAGCTGCTATGTTTTGGGGAAATTTATTATCTGCCTATTGATCACTGAAACACCCATTTTAATAGCTGTACCTTATTCAAAACCAAACCAAGCTTAGGATTTGATCAGCAAAAGGCAGAAGGGTTTGTCTGTGTGAGATCTTTAAAACCTCATATACTTTGAAAAGGAAGGAATTTGATCTTACAAAAGTGAAAGTTTAGGCAATCATTAATCCACTCTAAGATGATATCCTAGCAGAAAGTACAAACCAGTGAAGAAATGGCCCCCCAAAACAAGCCACATCCCCAGAATTTGAACAGAAAAGAAAAGGCAGCACTGTGCTTTGCCCAGTGTAGTTTGCTCTCCTGGAAAAGATTCAAAACAGGGACACAGAAGGACATTGTGGACATTTCATTACTATGGGTTTACTCCTATTTTGTAGTAACGGTTCCCCCTAGAGGAATTTGTTACTCCTAAATTCATATATTCTAGATTTCTTAATTTTCTTTATTAAGGTTCCAAACATCTTGGAAATTGTTTTCAGGTGACATAAAATTCACTCTGTAATTACCACATTTCCTCTTTGAATCACTATCCCATTTATAATAAATGTGGCCATAAACCATTTATCTGTACGAAATATAAAAGTTGAAATCATTAAAGCAGTCATACAATCTTACTGGAAGTTTAAAAAGCCACAATAACAATCATAGAATGGAATATTATGCTGCTATTAAGAATAATGTGCAAGTTTTCTATATCCTGAAATGGAAAGATGTCTAGGATGTATTATGAAGTTAAAGAAAATTGTTGGACAATTGGTACATTATTCTGTCTTATGTTAAAAATGAGAAATTATAATGCCATATTTCTGTATGTACAAAGAAATTCTGGAATTATAGTCATGAAATTAATTATGGGCTTTGTGGGTTGGAGAACTAAGCTGACGTGGGAGAGAAACTTTATGTATCATATATGTGGATACACATTACATATGTACATATATAAATAATCATGAATGATTTAGCTTTTAGAAAAGTTTTCTTTTTTTTTTAACTACTAAAGACACAGACACACAGAGATAGACAGTCTCCAAATGCCTGAAATGGTTGGATATAGGCCAGGCTAGAGCTGAGAGCCAGGAATCCAATCTAGGGCTCCCTAAATGGGTGACAGGGTCCCAATTGCATGAGCCATCACCTGCTGTCGTACAGGGTGTACATTAGCAGGAAGCCTGATTGTGGGAGTGAGCTGACGCTTAAACAGGCACTCCAAAATGGATTTTGGGCATCCCAACAAGAGTTTCAGCTGCCATGCCAGATGCCCACTGCAGCCTTTGTTTTTAACTGCCCAAAGTCCAAAGTTTACATTAGGATTTACTCTTGGTATTTCCCATTCTATGGCCTTGGACAAATAAATAATGACATATATTCACCATTATAGGATCACAGTATTTTAAGTATCCTAAAAAATCCTGAGTGCTCAACCAATTTATCCCTCCCTGTGCCACCTCCCCCTCCGACAGTCATTAATCTTTGCTCTCTCTCCAGTTCTGCCTTTTCCACCATGTCATATGGCTGGAATCACGCAGTATGTAGCTGTTTCAGATTGGCTTCACTTGACGTTCTTCCAGTTTTTTTTTCCTCGTTTCATAGCTCATTTCTTTTTAGTGCTAAATGATATTCCATTGTCTGGATTTACCGCAGTTTATTTATCCATTCACCTAATAGATACCTTGACTGCTTCCAAACTTTGGCAATTATGAATAAAGCTGCTTTAAATGCTTGTCTGCAGATATTTGTGTGAATATGAGTTTTAAAAAGAGCCTTTGTGTGAATACTGCAGAATGCAATTGGTGGATTGTATAGTAGAGTATGTCTAATTTTGTAAGAAACCACCAAACTCATTTCTGAAGTGCAGAAACCATTTCGTATACCCACCAGCAAAGAATGAGAATTTCTGTTGCTCCACGTCCTCCAAAGTATTTGATGATGTTAGTGTTCTGGATTTGGACCATTGCAATGGATATGTGGTAATAACCAGTGTTTTCATTTGCATTTCCTTGATATATCATGTGGAAGATGTTTTAAAATGCTTATATGCTACTTGTACCTCCTTTTTGGAAGAGATTATGTGGCTCATTTTAAATCAGATTCTTACTTTGAGTAAGTGTTTCTGTATTTTGGACCATAGTCCTTTATTAAAAATGTCTTTTGCAATTGCCATAATCTGTAGCTTGTCCTCTGATTTTTCTTGACATTTTTTTCAGAGAGCAAGAATTTTTAATTTTAATGAAGTCATATCCAGTATTTCTTTCATGGATTTTGCCCTTGGAGTTGTATCTTAAAAGTCACCACCCATACCCCAAGACATCTAGATTTTTCTCCTGTATTATCTTCTGGGAGTTTTAAAGTTACATGTCTTACATTCTGGTCTATGATATAGTATTGATGATCTATTTTGAGTTTATTTTAGTGTGAGACATAGGGTCTTTTTTTCATATGATGGTACTGAGTCCAGTGCATTTATGGAAAAGATGATCTTTGCTCCATTGTACTGCCTTTGCTTCTTTGTCAAAGATCAGCAGAGTTTATTTATATGGGTCTGTCCTTTAACCAATACCACACTGTCTTGATTATTGCAGTTCTATAGAAGTTTTTAAGTTGTGTCGTATCAGATCTGCAAATTTGTTGGACTCCTTCAATGTTGTATTAACTAATCTGGGTCTTTTGTCTCTCCACATAAACTTTAGAATCTATTTGTTTATCTACAAATAAGTTTCTGGGAATTTGTATTGCATTGACTCTAGATCAACTTGAAGAATTGCCATCTTTGCAATATTGGGTCTTTGTATCTATGAACATGGAATATCTCTCTGTTTGTTTAGTTCTTTTTTTCATTTTTTGTAGCTTTGATCTTATAGATATTGGGCATATTTTGTAACATTTGCAAATATTTCTTTTTGGGGGATGCAAATGTGAATGGGATTATGGTATTTGTTTCAAAGGCAGAGAGACATAGCATTCCTGTCTGCTGGTTCACTCCCAAATATCCACAGTTGTTGGGGGCTAGAAGCATCATCCAAATCTTTCATGTGGATGCCAGGGAGCCAATTACTTCAGCTACTTCTTCCTGGTTCTGCATTAGCATCAATCTGGAGTCAGGAACTAGAGACAGATGTTGGATCCAGGTTACTCTGATGTGAAATGCAGGCATCTTAACAGCCAGGTCAAATGCATGTCCTGGCATTATGTTTTTAATTTCAAAGTGCAGTGGTTCAGGTTGGGTGACTATTCTTTAAACTGAAGGCGAGCTAGACTTGGCTCCAGGTCCATAGGTTGGGTTGAGGTGTCTATGACAAATTTTATGGGGCCCTGGCTGATAGAGCAGTGGCTGTTAAGCTATGGTCTTCTTGAGGATGGATTTTGAAATGAAAAAGCCAAGTCCAGTTACACATGCACATTTAGGACTTTGTTTACATCACATCTTCTTACATGTTGTTCAAAATAAGTCACATGGGAAAGTCCAACATCAAGCAGGCGAGAAAGTATATTGTAGCCTCAGTGGGGGCGGGGGGGCAGTGAATATTGCCTGAACAATTACCTAAACTATCATAGAAGGTACATCAACTTTTCCTTTGAATTGCAGAAGTCACTTTCTCTATCCTCCTTGTAAATTTTCGATATGATGTGGGAGCTAACTGTTTCAAGCAACCATCCTCAATTCCATGCTTATCTCTAGTTGGTTCACTTCTGCTTTCTGGGTAGAGGATTTATTTCTTTACATGCTTGTTTCCTGCTCATTAGATTAATTCCTCCTCAGTCTATTCTTATAATATTTACTCATTGAGCTTTTTTATTCATGGCTTATTCAGAATTTTTTTATTTTACTCACTGAATTTTTCACCTTTAGCAAGTAATAGAGCAAAAAGAAACCAACTATAGTTGTTTATCAGGACTCTGATACATGTTCAGCTATAGTCCAGTGTTGTATTAGATAGAGAAAATGTTCCTGCAAGTTCCTACCATTAGGAGCTCATAATTGAGTTTCTAAATTGGATTACATATTGAACTCTGTGATATTGACTCAGTGTGATAGTTCACAGGCAAGATGAATTTTTCAAGGTAGAAAGAGTTAAGACAAAGGCTGACCTTGATGAATGGGTAGAATTTTGGATAGAGAGAAAGGAGGAAGAGAAGGTAGGGCATTATTCTGAGGTTGAGGTACAAAATCAAGGACCCAGAGGCAGGAATGGGACTGGCCTGGATTAAGGATGCTGTGTAACCGAGTCAGTGTTGTTTAAGGTTTCAGATTGCTCACTGAGCGTTCCAAGAGTAGGCAGAACAGACATGACCTGAGTATTGATCAGGTTCTATTAAACATGGATTCATTGTCAATTTCTTAATCACCAGCGTACTGATCACCAGGCAGGGAACGCTGCACCAGGGCTGCCCTCAATCACACATGTTCCTGGTTTCAACTTTGAAACCACATAATGACAGCGCTTATTCCCATAGGTCCCCGGAGCCACTGCAGTGTTTCACTGTCCTGAAACCCTTTCACTCTCCAGGACCCAGTAATCATCTTGGAGTTCTAGACTCCTGCTCTCTTAGATGGCTCAGAGAGAGGACTGTCCTTTCTTCTTGGGCTACCTACCACACCATGACTGAGAGTCTGCTTTTTCAAAATCCTCTTGCAAGTGAAATATACATACTTCAGAAGGTAAGTAATGTCTTGTGAGGTCTAACTTTACCAAGGAAGTATTTCAAGGGTATAAGCAGAGGATAGAACTAATCTACTGGGCTTGAGATTGAGTCCTAGACAAAACAAATAGCCCTGTGGCATTGAGGAGATCACCTGAGCTTTCTGGGACTCAGTTTCCTCAGTTGTATAATGAACTGGTTGATGTGTATCTGTAGTTTTCAGCCCTGGGTGTTCATTAGGATCAGCGGGAGAGCTTAAGATACTCATCAATGCTAAGGCCCCACGCAGATCAATCCAATCACAGTCTCTGGGGGGTAATCCTGGAGAATCAGTACTAAAAAGAAAGCAAAACAAAAACAATAACAAAAAATCTTAATGAGAGCTACTTTTTTGAGCTACTATTTTAACATCCTTGAAATATGTACTGCCTTCAAGGTTGGACAATAGAATAGCTATTAAAATAGTAGTAGCTATTATTGGTGGTCATTCAAAGTGTATATAATATGCTAAACATTCTACATGCTTTATCCCATTTTTCACAACCACCACATGACAAAGGTGCTAGTCTTACTCCATTTTCAAGGTGAAGACCTGAGTCATGGAGACAGTTATTTCTCCCAAGAGATCATTGTCAGAAAGTGAAGGTGTGGAATTCAAATCTGGAAGTCATTTGTACACATAAAGACTGTAGACTATTAGACAATGTATATAAAAATTAAAAGATAATCCAAGAGGAGACAAAGATGTGGCTGAATCTTTCATAGCGTTGGGAGCACATGTGGTGAGGGAGGTTGGCAGTATTATGGTAAGGCCAGCCATTCTTATTCCCTGGATTCATATCCTGTGCTCTGAGTCCTTTTAGATGGAGCCATTGATTGATGCTTCCTCTAGGCGATAAGTTCTGTGGAATGAGAAGGCCATGCCAAGATGGCCGCTGGCAACAGGCTGTGATTGGATGGTTTCAGAAACCACATGACAATGGAGCCTGACTGACAACAGGCTGTGATTGGATGGCTTCGGAAACCACATGGTAACAGAGCCTGATTGGCAACAGGCTGCGATTGGATGGCTTCGGAAACCGCCTGGCAACAGGGTGTGATTGGTTAGGTCATGGACCGCCCCTTGATCGGATTGGCAGCTGCTGTAGCAACTGAAATAAATGAGTGCGGGCTGCTCGCCTCTGGTCTGCTTTAACCCGACTCTCAGGGTCTGTGTGGTGACTCCACGCCTCTTGCTCCCACTGCGCTCCTCCTCTCAGAAGAAATCAACCTCAACAAAGTTCTGCTGTGCCATATTTTGTAACGTAAAGGAATAAGTAAAGCACTCCACATGCAATGTGAGACAGACTGCCTAGGCTAAGGACTATTTCTACCCATGAGACAGGCTTGGCACTTAGCGCCCAAGGCTAAGATGCACTGAAAAATCCTACTCCTTCCTTCTGGCTTGGCTCCCAAGTACATCTCCTAGTCCCTGCGTATTGAAAGCAGTTTGTGTCAGGAGGGAAATTTCAGGTAAAGGAACTCCACTGTTTGGTGATCTGATGGTCATTAATACATGGTCATTGACCAAATCCCTTAATGCATGGAGCTCTGCGGTTGGCTTAGGAACACACTTTTGAGAGGATTAACCACAAAGCGTGTTGGAGGGAAGGCAATCGCTCTGTCTGAAGCAACACAAATGGGAGTCAAGTTTTACATCCCAGAAAGCTTTCTTGAGAGGAGATGCTTGTCGTACTATGCCACAGAGGTTGTTCATTGTCATTCAACATCGGAAATGCCACTGTGCATACATTTGGGCATTTAGTTCCTGGTTAGCAGATTTCTGAAGAAATGAGTAGTGAGCAGAAAGTACTGTAAACGAAGCTGTCAGGTCCATGTGTTTAGTTGCACATAAGTATGCATATGCTCTGTCATTAAAAGCTGAGTGATGCTCTTGACCGCTGAAGGAGGAGGCATTTTCTGATTGTTTATAACTGGGGTTTTTCCTTTCCCCGAATTCGCTTTTCCTTTTTAATGCTAGTTGATTTTAATGTGCTTGAAAGAGTGAGAGAATGAGAGATCAGTCTTCGATCTGCTGCTTTACTTCCCAAGTACTGCAACAGCAAGGGCTGAGAAGTCAGGAGCCCAAAACATCCTTGCAGTCTCCCTTAGGGGTGGCCTGGACCCAAGTACGTTGGCCTCCCGACTTGCTGCCTCCCAGGGTACATTATTAATATGCAGGAAGTTGAGTCACAAGTAGACTAGCCAGTAAGATCTGATGTGGGATGCACGTGCCTCCATGAGGTAGCTTAACCCACTGTCAGTCTCCAGAGTTTGTTTTTTTTTAATCTTAACAAACTTTTCTTGCAATTTTCAGGATTCTCAGACTAGCTTGGTTGCTTTCATTCATTTTTTTGCATGCATCTATTAATTTGTTTATTGATTCTTTGAACAAATATTTATTGAATTCCAATTAAATGCAAATGCCTTGGTCATGTTTCATTGTGGCTGGGCAAACAGTTTCCCTGAAGCTTGGATTGTATTTTCCATCTAAATTCTCTCCCAGAGATGAATAACTGTGTATTTTGTACACTATAATTATCAAATGTGCATCTGTTTATTAAACTTGTATTATAAAAGAGACACATTTTAAAAGATGATTTAATTGCAACTTGTAAGCCAGCCTGAGCGACAATGTTGGCTTTATTCACCATTCGATAACTGCGGTAGTGCCTGGTCATCTTCTCTCTGAACTTTGGCTCTTGTTTCTCATCTGCTTGCTGCAGTGCTGAACTCCCTGAGCTCATCCTGGCTTTACTGCTCTGTGACTCGGCTTTGATTTAAAATGCTCATGGCTTCTTCATTCACAACAGGACTGCAGCTTCTCTCAGCCTCGGTCCAGCTGCCAGAGTCCTGGAGGGGCGGGGACAGGGACAGGAGAGCATGACGCAGTGTCTCCTCTCCTGCTCACATTCCTTTCCCTTCTGCATCTCCCTCTCCCTCTCCTCCATTCCCTCCTTTTTTCTTCCTGTCCCTCTCCCTCTTCCCTACTTTGCCTGGTTGTCTCTCCCTTTCCCCTCTCCCCCTTCCTGCCTCAGCCTCAATTTCTTTTTGCCTCCTTGTTTATTTTTCCTTGAGGCAGAACAATAGAAGAGGGAAAAGAAACCCTCTTAGCAGGTGTTTGAGATGGATAGCGTCATTTCTCCCTGCCTCCCTCACCCTTTTCTTTTCTCTTCTCTAAAGAAATGAATGACTTTATTCCTTTCCGCTCACCCACTTCAATCTCTTTCCATCTTGATTTACTTGTTTGGGTGGGAGTAGCTGAGCTGGATACAACTTGACTAACAGGCAATATACTTTTCTAGGTAATCCTAACAAGAGGTTACCTGCACGAGTATTTACACTCTCATGAATAAAGTTACTCAGAAACAGTTTTTTTATAGATCCACTGACACTTGAACCGAGCAAAACACCTTGCTTATATTTAAACATCATTTTAAAGTGAATTTAAATGATTTTCCTTAATCTGATTATCAATCCCAGTCTTCTTGCTGAATTTGTGTTGATCTAGCTCCCTGGTGCAAATCAGTTTCCCTTGAGATGAGGGATACATTGTGACAAGGTGATGGTGGACCACTTAAAATCACAAGTGAGATGTTTGAACTGTGTCAGACAGCTGTGCTTTTTAGAAGATTTATTTATTAGAAAGACAGAATATACCTACGTATACATACATATCTATATGTATCTCTATATAGATAGATTTATATATATGAGATGGGGCCGGTTTGTGTGGGGATGGCTGTAAAGACCACGGCTGGGTTAGTCTGAAGTTAGGAGCCTGGAACGTCATCCAGGTCTCCCACGTGGATGGTAGTGGCCCATATACTTGGACCATGTTCCACTTCTTTCCTGGGTGCATTACCAGGGAGCTGGATTAGAAGTGGAGCAGGTGGGACTCAAATTGCTGCCTATAGAGGATGCTGGTATTGCAATGACTGTTAGCTGGCTGCATCTCAACACTGGCCTGGAAATAGCTATATTGATAACATTTGGTCATCTGTTTATCAGAAAATATCCCTGACCAGTTTTGATTTATTATACACGATTTAATATGTTGCCACTTGAAATGAAGTAATTCAGAGTTTTAAACAATATTTTGACTATTGACTATGTTAGTATACCTGTTAGTGAAATCTTAATGATTGAGATCCCAAATATATTTTGCATTTCAAGTGGCACATTTTAAGATATGACATTTCACTTATGGTCTAATTTCAAAATCTTAAAAAGTTTAAAATATTTAAGATGATTCTTCAGATTCATTTATAACTTTTTGGCTTTTAATTTGCCCTGACATAATTAAGAATGTGTTTTAATGAAATAGCTAGAAATACTATAATAATTAAAGTACAACCTTCTTTGGGTCACAATTCTTGGCATAGGGTGCTATTCACTGACATTTTTATTTTAAGAAAGGCAGTGAAATTATTGATCTGTTTTGGGAAAAATATTTCTAAGAAGTCTGTACCCTTTTCTTCAACTTACTAGATGTGAAACGTCTTTCAACACCAAGAGCCACAAATTTCCTTAATTTACAGTGTTCTAACACAAAGGAGGGAATCAAAAGGGAACATTTGAAACTGTCAAATTGTAAAAGACACATTTAAGGTACATTCATCTGGGACAGTAACACTTCACAATTTTTTTATCACACTGCACATACTCCGTTTCCATTATTTTTACCGTGTGACATTTTAATATAGGATTTTATGACTTGGAGTATTTGCCCAATTATAGACATCTATCTTGATACTGTAAAATAAAATTCTGTCTTCTTATCATGAACTAGATGTGAAGCTTAGGTTAAGCTAGTGTTAAGATGCCCCTTCTCCTGGCTGCCAAGCCCTTGGTGAGTGCCAGAGTGTTGGGCGGCGGGGTAGGCTGGCAGAGGGGTGATCCCCCTTCCTCCCATCCTGCCCTGCTCACCTCCACAAACAGATTAATCCCAAGAAGAAAGCTGTAAATAGAGCTGCTCCTCCATCTCTCACTCAGCATTGAATCTATGAGTTCTGACGTCCTTCAGTTAATATTCAATCTTCCTGGCTTCTTGCAGTGTAGACCCTGTTCCCTAAGGCCTTATCTCCTACCTTGACTCAACTCACCACACGTTGTTTACTCCTCAAGCCCTTCCTCTCTGTCCCCTGGTAAAAATCTCTTCTGTGGACATTCCCAGTCTCCTCTGTATCTGAGAGTTTCTCAGCCTCAGTACTAATGACATGTGGGGCCAGTTCAGCCTTTGTGTGGAGTTGTCCTGTGCATTGTGGGATGTTTAGTAGCATCTCTGGCCTCTACCTACTAGAAGCCACTAGCTTCTCTCCCTCATTTGTGACAATCGAATGTGCCTTTGCACATGGCCCACATTTTCCCTTGGGGGCAAAGTAACACACACTCCACCACTGCCCCAGTTAAGAAATACTGAAATAGGTGCCATGCTGGCTTGATTCTAAGGCCTTCTGATCAGAGCTTGCCCGGCCTGCATTGTTCCACACCAGCTGTGTCCTGCCTAACCTATAAAAGTTGGCCTGAATCCTGGCTAGGGAGTCAGATTGGAGCACTACTCCACGTTGTCATATGCCTTCCTGCAGTCAAACCAAACCAAGATACCACTGCTCCAAGCAGTCTCTGACTATTCCCCCATCCTCCACCTTCTGTGGGTCCCTGCCTCACCCATCTTTCTTCTGGGTCTGCTGGCACTGTGTCCTTTTTGTTCTCCCTCTCCTTCAAAATGCAAATGTCCTTTAAAGCATGTGATACCATCCCGTTACACTTTTGGTCCCACACTGACCTTTTGCTGTCTCAGCTGGTCTCTTTTGATGGAGATCTTAGAACATGACTCCCTTCCTCCCTTCTTGCCTCTATGCTAACTACTCTTACGATAGTTCTTATGCAGTGTTCTGGCTTCTGAGTTACCTGATCCTTTTGACTCAGGCTGAAGTCAAATCCACATCCAGTTTACATTTGAGGGACAGAATATCACCGGAGAGAAACACAAAACCCTGATACTGGCTTCACTTCAAATGGATGACTATAAAATTCGACTTGCGTGGCCATCCTGTATTATTGGTCTAGCCTGTTTGTTCTACTCTGGGACGATAGCATTTCTTCTTTTTTTTTAATCAAGTCCAGCATAGGCAGTGATCTTAGTTTGTAATTTATTGAGAAACAGAAGTACTAAGAAAAGGACTGCCTTATCCTCCTATCCACTAACGAGACTAACTTCCTTGTAGGTATTTATAACCTTGGGTTTCTTTTCCCTCTCATCACAACCATCCTTTAACCATTGCTTTCCAGGGCCAACCTAACCCCTTGTACATCTCCTCTATCCATTTTTAATAATGCAGGACTTTGCTGCTTCACTCATTGCCTTGATTTGTGCATCTTCCACTTCCCCCCTCTCTGGTGTACCACCCTGCTCCAAAAGAAAAACACGTGGTAGTATCCTCATCTAAACATCTTCCCCAATATGATCTCTACTAATTGTCATGGCTCAGTTCTATGCTGTTTCCTCCTCCATTACCATCCTTCCTCTTTGTCTTTTCTATCAATATTTGCTCTCTAAGTAGGCTGTGCTAGTCCTGTGACTTTTAATAACATTTATATTGTAATGATTCCCATGCATAACTCCTCCTTGCATTTGTGCTGTATTCCCATATAGCCAGCTGCCATTTTTTGGATGTCTTGCTAGCACTCTCAACTTCTGTACAAATCTAAACTTCAAGTAACCCCCTAAGGCCTTTATTTTTCTAGCCTTTACTCTTCCTATGACTTCAAGCATTTATCTTTATTTATTTGAAAGACAGAGTTATATAGAGAGATAGAGACAGAGAGGTCTTCTATCTGCTGGTTCACTCAACAAGTGGCTGCAATGGCCAGAGCTGAGCCAATCTGAAGTTGGAAGCCGGGAGCTTCTTCCGGGTCTCCCACACAGGTACAGGGGCCCTAGTGCTTGGGTCATCTTCTATTGCTTTCCTAGGCACATCAGCAGGGAGCTGGATTGGAAGTGGAGCAACCAGGACTTGAACTGGCACCCATATGGGATGCCAGCACTGCAGGCTTGGGTATTAACCTGCTGTGCCACAGTGCCGGTCCCCCTGTGACTTTAAAATGGTGCTCTGGCTGAAAATCCAGAAGTCATACTGATTTCATTCTTTTTTCCCACCCTACATTCCTCATCAAGTGTTGTCAGCTCTACCTTCACCATGGATCACCAATAGGCCCTCTAGCCATTGTTACTCCATAATAGTAGGAACTACCATCATCTCCTAGACAATCATAGCAAGCCTCCTAACTGATTTCTCTGTTTCCACTTTAACTTCCCTAAAGAATCCTCTTCATACATCAGATGGAGTAATCCTTTAAAAGCTGTGAGTCATGTTTGTGACTTTCTTGCTCAGAATTTTTAAAAGATTTCATTATGTTAGGAATAAAAGTCCATGTTCTACCATGTCCTGGGTAGAGCTGAACACTACCTATGATGATTACTTTTATGTGTCAATTTGACATGGAAAACAGAATTAAAGATAAATTGATTTTGGTACAAGATCTTCAAAAATTTCACAGAAAATAAGTATGATGCATCGATTTCATTTTTTTGCATAAGATAAATATCTTAATTCCATGTGTCTATGAACTTTCTGAAGTACTCTCATACATGTATTTCATTGGTCTGTCTCTGTGAAGAGCCCTTATATAGTGCATAATTAGCCGTTTCTTATTGTTCTCCTCCTCTTGTCTCATGTTACTCTGATCACACTGAGCTTCTTGGCGTTAATGAAACACACCAGGCTCATTTCATCTTCATGACCTTTATACTTGCTGGTTCCTCGTCACTGGGGATCTTTGCGTGTTTGACTCCCTCACTAGGTAGTGTGCGGTTGTCATGGATGGAAGCATGCTGGGCATTCATTGCCTTGCTACTCATAGAAATGTTTGCATTCACTGTACTTGCCTTGCTGACATCCTCTGGTACTTCAAAATTACAGCTTGGAAATCCCTACCCATTGCTAGGGATTTTATTATTCAAGTGGCTTCTGCATGACCCTGAACTTGATATAATCTCAATGTAATATACCTTGGGCCACTTTGAGAGCTTTGCCGCTGCTGTTGTGACATAAATCAAGCAGTGACCAATCTCCCAACAAGATTTTATAATTCCCTCCCTAACCAATCAAATAGTGCTATCAGAATCCTGCTTTATTTGACAATAATCCCTTTATGGATCTTTCTGCTTGGGGAGACTTACTGAACTTACTTTGCTGTGACACAATTTTCCCTTTAAATAAACTCAACTTTGATTTTTTTTCTGCTGGTCCTGATTATTTCAATGTGACAGTGCCTTAACGATTTCATTCTCTCCTGCCCCCCCTTACTGTGTTAACCTTTAGAAAACTTGAAAGGAGTTTGGTATTTAACTTTGCTCTCTGTTTTCCCAACCCCCTTTGTAGAAACATGGTGCATTCCCTTCCGAAAAAGGAAGGGTTTTACTGGCCTGGATTAGGGACAACCACCCGACTGTTTGACGTGGCTTGTTCTTCTGAGAATTGATCATACACAAAGTCATTCTTGAAACCCCGTCAAATCTGAATCCTTCGCAGGTACTCCTGAACACCCCCCACCCCCACCCCCAAACGAAACAAAACACAACACAAAACCCTCCTGAACTTTAATTACTATAGCTATTTATTTTGGTTCCTCTCTGTGGGTGAGATTTACATTAATTAGAGTATAATGAAGCCTGCCCTTTCAAACAAATTTATTCCTTTGTTTGCGCTCATTTGAGCAAACTGACTGCACCGCGTGTGAATTGGCAGAAGGGGGACGTTGAAAACAGCTTATCTGAAACGAGACCCCTGGACCTAACCTTGCTGATCCTTCCCAAGATGCTTGCAGCTTTCCCCACTCGAGATTTGTGAGCAGAGACTTGTGGTTTTTTTGTCTTGTTGTTTTCCTGCGTGCAGAAGAGACACATTTTCTCAGAAAACGTTGCCTTCTCTGCAGCTTTCTGGTTAGTATTCAGGCCACCACCTCTGTTATCAGACGGTGGCAACAAAGCTTTTCCGCCTGAATCTTCCGCGAGGTGGCAGGGGAACAGGTTGCACAGTAATGAGCTGTTTTTGCAGGCTTCCTTCGGGAGCCTTTTCTTATATCCCTTGGCAAGAGGAACTAATTCAAAACAGCAACTCAACCCTTGGGCATCGAAAAGTCGCAGAATTTCAGCTGACTGGACAGTAAAAGGGTCTCCCTGAAAATCACTGCTGTAAATCAGAGCGTCGGTCTCTGAGGAGAGGGGAGGCTGCAGGTTTTGTGGAGGCTCTTACATAACCTTCTAGAAGACTTCATTCCGATTACCGTTTGAGAGCCAGCTGAAGGTGGTAGGGAGTGCGCTGAGACCTGCTTCTCTGCTCCACGATGCTGTTGCATCATCCTCAAAGCAGTGTGAACTGAGAGTCTCGGTGCGTTTCCTCCCAGAGATGCAGTCAAGGACTGTTTGACTCTTGGGTGAACTTGGCCAGATACACTGAGGCTTCTTGAGGGCAGGGCCAGGGATTTTTGTCTTTATACCTGCAGTAGCTGACATAGCGCCTAGCATGTGGTAGGTTCTCTGTGTATGCTTGATGTGTGTCAAATGCCTGGTGGGTGGGCGAGCAGTGGCTTTGCCAGCTCTGTTCACGGCTGTGGTCTTGCTTGGGCGAGTCTGTGCTCAGGTGTTACTTGCACAGTGCTTTCCTTTCTTCGGGCTCCACCCTCCAGTTCTCTGCTCTCCTGAATCCAGCGGGTGGTGGTCCTGCTTCTTGCTCTGTCTGTTGTCCCTCGGAATACAGTGATTGGCCATCCCTCTAGCTTTCTCAGTCTCCATCTTGAAAAATCTCATTGTCTCATTCTTCTGAAGGTTCCAGTTGGCTTCGCTCTCTGCTTACCATCTCTCCCTTCGCTCTCAAAGGCCTCTCCCCATTCTTCCAACCCAAACTTACTGTCATTCCTACCAGGTTTTGATCTGTCTTTTGCCTTCTGTCCTGCATTGATAAGCCTTTGGTGGGTTTTACCTCTCATCCTCTGACAGCTTCCTTTTATTTATACATTTCTGAGCTTACTGAATGTTGGAACTAGAAAAGGGTGGTTGTTATTTTTCAGATTTACATTGTTAACAAGTGCATCATCCAAGCAGTGTTAGTTTTATGAATACAATGATTGAAATGACATATATTCCTTTTGAACATAAGGGATAATTATTAACAGGATTATCTGGGAGAAGTCTCAGTGTTTTTGTCAGATTTAAACTAGTGGTTCTCAAGCAGGGACAGCTGTGCTGCCAGAGGAACAGCTGGCAATGTCTGGAAACAATTTAATTGCTTAACTGGGATGAGGAGGCAGAAGGATGCTAGTGATGTCCGGTGGGCGGAGGCCAGGGACGATGCTAAACATTGCGCAGTAAGCAGAATAGTCCCCCACAGGCAATACATTGAGGTTGAGAAGGTTGTTCCCTACCTCTTGATATCCTGCTTCCACACAACCTAAAGCTGTCTCTGTGTCCTGTGACCCCAAATACTCTGCATCCCTCCTGCCTGCAGAGTACCTCAGGCTTGGTTTTATTTCTCCACGGCGTGGGGCAGGCGTTGGGTGCGATGATGAAGTTGTAAGTTGGGAAGCGTGCATCCCGTATGGCAGATGTCTGCTTTAAGTCCAGTCTCCTAAACTTCCTGTCTGGCTTCCTGCTCGGGCGCAGTCTGGGAGGCAGCAGTCAATGGCTCAAGTAGCTGGGTCATTGCTACCTACATGGGAAACCTGGGTGGAATTTGGAGCTCCTGGCTTAAGCCTGGATCATTCATGGCTGTCACAGGCAGTTGTGGAGTGAACGGAAGGATTGAAGATCTTCCTTTACTTTCTCCTCCTTGTTCCCTCCCTCCCTCTGCCTTTGCCTCTCTCCACCTCTCTCAAGTAAAAATAGAAATATATTTAAAAATTTTAAGACATTTTCCACACTGAAAAATAGCCATGAGCAACACCCTTCAGGTCTTGGAATCATGGCTCATAGGAGCAGAGGAACCTTTACAGGTTTCAAAATTTGTCCTGACTGTTGATGGGAAAAGAAGAGAAGTGACTTTGCTAATGTCATACAGCCACCCATAGAGGCTGCTCTGGGAGATCTGACCCTTCCAGTGTCCCCATCCACAGCTCTCGTCTCTGTACGCTCACCACTCTTGGTCAAAGGAGAGAAACACAAGCTAACTGCTTGGACAAGGGCAAGAATCAGATTGATGGGTGTCATCCAAATAAGGGCACAGAAATGTACTTCCCAATTTCTGGTGTAGTAAAATAGGTTTCCCAGGCCAGCATTGTTCAGTGAGTGCTCTTTCAAGGGGCTCTGGCAGCTGCAAGGTATGCAGGATTTACTTACTGTCCTCCCAGGGGCATGTGGAGACTTGACCAACTTTGCTCGGCAGGCCATTAGAAGTAAGAATTTGGGGTAGACAGACTCATAATTTTTCTTCATCTCGTGTCAAGCAGCCAACAACATATGGGGTCAAGAAGTGCCTGAATCTGGGCATGGAGACAGGCCTAAATCCGAACTAGTCACGTTGGGGAGCCACGGTTTGAGGCAGTTACGTGCAATTTGGGCAATTTCCATGTCTTTTTTTTCCCTCACCTCTCCCTAAACGACCACATTTTGTCAGCGAAAGAGTTTGGGTGGGGATAGGAGAAGGGATGGCCAGTATTTTTTCCAAGATCTTTGGGCCCAGAGACCTCGGAATGTCTTGGCACATGTGCACACATGTGTCTTCCTGCACTGACTGGCTCTTGGGGTGGAGCCAAACACTGGAAGTGTTAGTTAGTGCACAGGTATCCTTTTACGGTCACAAGGTTATGAGCTACTGACCCAGACATTTGAGTAGTTAGGTTTTTCCCCCAAATGATTCCAGAAAGTCAGAATATTTTGGACTATATGTGGATCACACAGAGAAAAATTTAAAAAAGAAGCAAAATTAAAAATAAATAAGGCTCTTTGGGGTCAGATATGCTCATAAGGTGAGTGAGTTGACTTGGGGCTTTGAGGAGGTGAAGGCCACATCTGGTGCAACTCCTCAGGGGAGAGTGAGCCTTTAAGAGTTTGTAAAGGGTTGGAAGTGGCCGTCTTAGCTCTCCTAGCATCTTTTGGAGGCCCTTTGAGGAGACCTCTTCAAGGGAGCCTTCTCCTCGAGGGCTGCTTTTTCCCCAACCCTCCAAAGCCCTCAAAGTGTGCCTGCTCATTGATTGACCTTGAACAGGTACCTGCACGTTTTCATTAAGAGCATTCACAGGCCTTGAGCACATCCTCGCTTTTGCAGCAATGCTTATGGGTTTTTGACTTTGCTTCAAGCACGAATCACTTTCCAGGGGTGGTGACACTGTATCTATGCAGCTGGTCTCATGTTCTGGGTTAGTATCTCTTTAGCTGGTCTCGCGTTCTAGGTTAGTATCTCTTAGTATTTGGTTGTACTAAGCTTTGGACACAGTCCTCCATTTTCTCTTTTCAAGCTCACAGTCACTCGCAAATTGGAAGATTCTACATTCCCTTGCTCTACCACTTTCCAATAAGCAATGTTTTCCTGATCATGGGCCATATTCTGTTTTCCTTTCAGAATGAGATGCATAGCACAACTTCATCTGTTTAGTGCCAAAAAAATTAATTATCAGAACCTAAGTGATTGTTACTTATTTTTAAAAAAAATTTGAGTAGGGAGACGTGAATAGAGTCACAGTAACCAAGTTAGCTTCATAAGCACCAAAGAAACCCTGAAACCAGATTGCAAGATTTTGAGATGGATCAGATCTGCTGGATAGTAACTGACCCTTGAACCTTTGCACTTGCTGTACCCATTATCTCATATGTTCTTCACCCAGGTATCCACTTGGCTAGCCCTGTTTCCTGTCATCCTTAGCTGTTTGCTCCAATGTCCCTGCTCTGGTATCCTTTCCTGACCTTTCCTCCTGTGCCACACCCTCTTCTCCATTCTCTGCTTCAGCACTCCCCAAACCACATATCCCCTTCTGAGAAATCAGATGCAAAGTCATTTACTGGGTTGGTGTCTTTCTCTCACCAAAAGGTCAATGCCATAAAGGGCAAGGTCTTGTCTCTTGGCTCATGGCTGCAGTCTCAGCACCCACAGCAGTGCCCAGCATGTAGTACATTCTGAAGCAGTATAGGGTATGTGAATGAATGAATGGATGGATGAATGAATGAACAAAGGGCTGTAGAAATAAGACCCAAATGACTTTCCTACAAAGATGCTGCCTGTAGGAAGAGAGGTTCTGAGCTACAGGCGTCTGAAAAAAGATGCACTTTTGATCCTCCTCTGAGCCTGTGAAGTTTGTTTCTCTTCACCAGGAACTGCTCTTTCTGGAACCCAGGGGGATGACTTGAAACAAATAATAACAATGATAAAAAGCCTTTCACTTTCAGTGGTAGAAAGTTTTGAATCAAGTTGATAGAGCAGAAGCTGTTGGAATCACTATTTGAATCTGAGTATTCACTATTAAGTAAGGAAGATTGGGTGAGACATAAAATTGAATATGAACATTCTTTACCTCCTTTTTTAACATTATTTTTCCCAGAATTTGCCATGAGCCCCAGGCACACACCTTGTTTTCAATAATGCCACTTTACCAAATATACCAACTAAAGAACAAGATTGTATATGTATTTTTAATATATTTAAAAATATCTAAGACCCAAGCATGGGTCATCCTTTATCCAGAGGACTGCGCTGTGCATTGTGGGATGCTTAGGAGCATAGCTGGCATCTACCCAGTCAAAGCTGCTAGTGCTTCCCCCCCCCCCCCCCCAATTCTGACAGACAAAACTGTCTGCAGACATTGCCAGATGTCCCTTGGGTGGGTGGAGGGGCAGAATCACCCCAGCTGAGATCCACTGAATGGGAGCAAAAAGAGTATCAGGGCTTCTGAATCAGTAGGCCTGGCTGAGACCTGGGAAGATGTGCTTTGAAACAATTCCCTCAGGTAAGTGTGATAATTGGCCAGAGTTGAGAAGCACTGCCCAATTTATTCTCCCTGGTGATGACAGCGTGTTTCTCATTCTGAGATCCTGGCAAGAATCCAGTTTTCAACTAAGTGAAAGTGGAGTGTCAGAAAAATGTACGTTCACAGGAAAATAAGTTACTGCCATTTCCTTTCCTCTCTTCCCTCTCCCTGAGGTGAGAGACACTGACTCTGTCACAAACCAAATTGTCAAGTGACAAAATTGGAAGCAATCTAGCCCCACGCATGAAATGAAGAAATAAATAGAAATGGCACTCTGTGTTTTTATCAGCTCGGGGACACCTGGCACACTGACTGATGCCACGGGGGAGCCTGGGAATTTCACTCAGTGCTGTAAGCGCTGGTGTTGGAGCAGTCTATGAGAAAGCAGAGGATCAACAGTCCATCGAGTTAGGAATCTAGAGGAAGCTGGCCACTCAGAAGCCATTGCTCTAGCATTTGACTCTTGAGCCCTTCATTCGGATGGCGCTGTTTTTAAGGCCTTCTTTCCATTCCTCTAGATCTCTCACTCGTGACCTGGCTAATAGTGGCCACTAATGCTTCATCTCTGAACGTGGATGATCAGAGAGCATTATAAAGGTGTAGGATGCACATACAACTAGATCACCTTTGAGTGTAGTGCCTGTCTTCTTTCTCTGTCCCCCTTACTCCCCTCCCCCACCTCCTTAAAGGATTATTTATTTAGAAGTCAGAGTGACAGAGAAAGAGGGAGGGAGAGATAGATAGATAGATATCTTGCATCTGCTGGCTCACTCTTCAAATTGTGGCAACAACCTGGGCTGCCTAAGCTAGGAACCAGGAACTCCATCTTGGTCTCTAACATGGGTGGTGGGGACCAGAGTACTTGGGCCATCATCTGCTGCTTTCCACGTATGTTAGCAGGGAGCTAGATGGGAATCAGAGTAATCGAGACTGAATCAGTGCCCTGATATGGGATATGTACCTTGTAAGTTGTGCCTTAACTTGTTGTACCACAATGTGGGCCCTTTTTCTTGTAAAAATGTGGATGATATTCATATTTAGGTTGGACCATAGGAAAGTGCCATTTTTGTGCATTTAAAACTCATATTTTTTGCTGATTTTAGACTCCTCTCTCTCGCTCTCGCTCTCTTCACCCTCTTCCCCCTACTCTGTCCCTGCCATTCTCTATTTTCCTGTCTGTACAAGCACATATATAAGACTTGGAATACCAGTTATGAAAACCAATAAAAGTTTCTGGGAAAAATAATGGAAATGGTTCCAATTTTCAGTACCTGTTAATGGGAAAAGCCACTGATGGACTTGGTCTATTTGGTCCTGAAGTCCAGAATAGCCAATGAGCTGTGGACTCCTTGATCCAACCAAATGGACCAGTTCTGATGAAAAGGCCTGTTTGTTTCTTCATTTCTACATTTGCGTAGTATTGCGTTTTGTTTTTTTATTCAGACTCTGCTATTCTTTTTTTTTTTTTTTGGACAGGCAAAGTAGACAGTGAGAGAGAGAGAGAGACAGAGAGAAAGGTCTTCCTTTGCTGTTGGTTCACCCTCCAATGGCCGCCTTGGCCGGCGCCCCGTGCTGATCCGATGGCAGGAGCCAGGTACTTATCCTGGTCTCCCATGGGGTGCAGGGCCCAAGCACTTGGGCCATCCTCCACTGCACTCCCTAGCCACAGAAGAGACCTGGCCTGGAAGAGGGGCAACTGGGACAGAATCTGGCGCCTCGACCGGGACTAGAACCCGGTGTGCCGGCGCCGCAAGGCGGAGGATTAGCCTAGTGAGCCGCTGCGCCGGCCGGACTCTGCTATTCTAAAGGATTTCCCCATGAGTTGGGCATACAGTATTGGAGTAATTGTTATTAATGCTGCAGCCTTAAGACTATGAGAAACAAAAATCTCTACATCTGTACTGGCCAAAAAAGCCGACGTAGACAAGCAAGCCTTATTCTCCTGCCTCTATGATGAGCCAATTCCCTTGTATCCAGTTTCCCATCAAAGATTGCCTACTGAGTTAGATCCCAGGTACCTTCCAACATCTGTAAATTTATGTAAGTAGACCTTGTTGACTAAACTTTCATGTTTTCCAACCCCACTTTGGTTTCCTGGATTGGAAATGGAATCTGTCACCATGGATATTAAACCACATATCACAATGCTTTTGTTCCTCTCTACACAATATGCTTTCTTTTTATCTCTTTAGCTCATTATATACATGGATATGTACATTCATACATGTTTCATATTCTGTATTTTAAGTATATTTTCATGCTTTAGGTGATACAGGAAAACATAGTGAAGCTAATTATAGTTAATACTACTTCGGAACAAAGACTTGGAACATTTTAGATCATGTTCTCAGATTTTCTTAAAAAGATTGCTATATATTTTATTTGAAAGGCAGAGTCCTAGGGAGGGAGAGGGAGAGAGAAAAACTGAGAGGTCCACCATCTACTGGTTCATTCCCCAAAGGGCTGCAATGGCTGGATCTGGGTTGGTCTGAAGCCAGGAGCTTCTTCTGGGTCTCCCACATGGGTGCAGGGGCCATCTTCCACTGCTTTCCAAGGTCATAGCGGAGAGCTGGATCAGAAGTGGAGCAGCCAGGACTCGAACCGGCGCCCATATGGGATATTGGTACTGCAGGCGGTGGCTTTACCTGCTGTGCCACAGTGCCTGCCCCGTCCCCTCATTGTTTTATGCAAATAAGCTTCTAGAACTTCTCATTGGATTAGAGGTTATGACCTTTATTCAAGCTCTTGATATGAGGACAATTAAAATGTTAATGGAAAAATAGAATTAAAGATGAGTATATTTTGTTTCACAGAGGTTTGTAATCACGTACAGGAGTGGTCTTTTGTATGTGGGATGGGGGAAACCTTTACATTGTGGTGCAGCAGGTTAACCTGCTGTTTGCAATGCCAGCATCCCATGTTGGAGTGTTGGTTTGAGTCATAACTGCTCTGCTTCTGATCCAACTGCTTTCTAATATGCCTGGGAAAGCTGGCCCAAGTCTTTGGACCCCTGGTACCCAAGTGGGAAACATGTATGGAATTGTAGGCTTTGGCTTTAGCCTGACCCAGCCTTAGCTATTGTGTTTTGGAGGAGTGAACCAGCGGATGGAAAACCTCTGTCTCTTCCTGTCTCTGTCACTCTGCCTTTCAAATAAATAAATATTTAAAGGAAGAATTCAGGGGAAATTCATATTAGGAAAATAACTATGCATGCATTTCAAATGTTTTTGAAACAAATAAACTTATCTTTTAATTCTATTGTACAATAACTTTGTAAAGTATTCTCATAGTTCCAAATGACAGCCCAGAAATTTTATGCCAATTCATTTTTTTCACTACCAGTATAAAGAGGCATAATTTGTTTGAATGAAAATATATTATTTAAATTTATAGTTTGTTGATTTGTAGAACTGAACTCTCATATTTACTTGATATTTGCATTTCTTTTGTGAAACAGACATGTCTGGATTCCATCCCAAGGGCGTTTAGAAGACATTGGAAATTTTTAAATATAGAAGTGACAGATTAAAAAATACTAAAAATTTCTTTGAAAGTCACAGTTATACACAGAGAGGAGGAGAGGCAGAGAGAAAGAAAGAGAGAGACACAAAGTGTGTGTAGGGGGGTCTTCCATCCTCTGGTTCACCCCCTAGTTGGCCACAATGGCCAGAGCTATGCTGATCAGAAGCCAGGAGCCGGGAGCTTCTTCCAAGTCTCCCACGCAGGTACAGGGGCCCAAGGACTTGGGCCATCTTCCACTGCTTTCCTGGGCCATAGCAGAGAGCTGTATTGGAAGTGGAACAGCCAGGACTTGAACCGGCACTGGTACAGCAGGCGGCGGCTTTATCCACTACACCATAGTGCTGGCCCCAGATTAGTATTTTCAAAAGCTCATTCTGATAATATTGAAAAGAATGGATAAGACTGTGAACAGTGTAGTAAGTTAGAAGACTGTTACCTGTTACCAAGATTACTGTTACTCTACCTAGAGTGATGCTAATGCAAATGACGAGAACTGGATGATTTGAGGGATGTTTATGAAGTAGAATAGACAAGAGATTTTTGGGGGGCATGGATGGTCAGGGTGAGGAACTACTCCATGGTTTCTCAACTTTAGCACTATTGACTTTTGGGGCAGTGTGATTGTTTGTGCTGTGCATTGCAGGAAGTTCTATAGCATTCCTGGCCTGTACCAACTAGAAGCAAATAGCTTCCCTCCTTCAGTATGATAACCAAAAATGTCTCCAGGCAAATGTTCCTGGGTGCCAACATTTCCCCTGGTTGAAGATCACTGGGCTAGTAAGTGATAATTTATAGGATTTGGGCTTGGGTAACCCAGGAAGGGATCATGAGAAAGATCAAATTTCAGTGGTGAGGGATGCACCAACATTCAATTTTGATTTTAATCAAATAATCATGGGAAGACAGAAGTAGGCAATTATAAACACTTGGGCTACTAATATCTGGACTGGAGATAAATATTTTGGAGTCACTGGTAGATGATGAACGATAAGAATGAGTAAAGCAACATGGGAGGAGATAGTGATACAGAAAGAACATAGAGGATTGCCAACACAGAATAAAGAAGAAAATTTTATTAAAGGAATGTAGGAGTTGTCCAAGAGGTAGGAGGAAAGCCAGAATAAGGTGTCATAGAGAATAAGGTAAGAGATTGAGAAGCAGTAGAAATATCTAATTGGGTCAAATACTGCTCAAAGTCAATTAAGGTGAAGACTGAAGGATATTCACCAGATTTAGTGGCCAGGAAATTATTGATCCTTGATAGCAGAAGTTTCAGAATATTGACTGGGAGGAGAGGTCAGATTGAACCTGGTCAAGTGGTGGCTGGAAGGTCAAGAGGTAAAAGCAGAGAGTATGAACCATGATTTAAAGAGTTTTGGTTACAAAGGAGAGATAGAGTGAGGCAAAAGAGAAGTGAGGCTGGGGAAAGGCATTTTTTGTTTTTTAAAAATTAAGCTTTAAATTTTGATGTAATTATAGGCTTACATATAATTGTAAGAAATGATACAGAGAGATCCATGTACTGTGTACTAGTTTGTCCCAATGGCAACAACTTGTAACAATAGGAGTCACTGTGCACTTACTCCTCATGTAGGGTCTCTGTCCTTAGTGTGCTGTACATTGAGATTTAATGCTATAACTAGTACTCAAACAGTATTTTACACTTTATGTTTCTGTGTGGGAGCAAACTGTTGAAATCTTTACTTAATGTATGCTAAACTGATCTTCTGTATATAAAGAGAATCGAAAATGAATCTTGATGTGAATGGAAGGGGAGAGGGAGTGGATAAGGGGAGGGTTGTGGGTTGGAGGGACGTTATGGGGGGGGGGAAACCATTGTAATCCATATTCTGTACTTTGGAAATTTTTATTCATTAAATGAAAGTTAAAAAAAAAGAATGGCAGATGTCCTAAACAGCACTCTGGCCTCAGAATCAGCCCTTAAGGCATTCGGATCTGGCTGAAGAGCCCATGAGAGTATTTTAAGCATGGAAAGCCAAGACACTCTGGCAAAAACAAACAACAACAACAACAATAACAAAAAAAACCTAAATGAAAGATCTCTGCAAGTGAGATCCCAGTGGAAAGAATGGGCCATCAAAGAAGGAGGTACCTTTCTCTGAAGGGAGGAGAGAACTTCAACATTGCCTATGACCTTGTCTAAATAAGATCGAAGTCAGCGAACTCAAAAGGCTTCCATAGCTTTGGCAACTGATGACTAGAGCCTAGGGAGATTACTGATGCCATAAACAAGAGTGTCAAATTGTTAAGTCAACAACAGGAGTCACTGTGCACTTACTCCTCATGTAGGATCTCTGTCCTTAATGTGTTGTCCAATGTGAAGTAATGCTATAACTAGTACTCAAACAGTATTTTACACTTTGTGTTTCTGTGTGGGTACAAACTGTTGAAATCTTTACTTAATATATGCTAAACTGATCTTCTGTATATAAAGATAATTGAAAATGAATCTTGATATGAATGGAATGGGAGAGGGAGTGGGAGATGGGAGGGTTGCGGGTGGGAGGGAAGCTATGGGGGGGGGGGAAAGCCACTGTAATCCATAAGCTGTACTTTGGAAATTTATATTTGCTAAATAAAAGTTAAAAAAAGAAAAAAAAAACAAAACAAAACTATAGCATGATATCACAGCTGGTGTGTGGACATTGATACAATCCACCAATCTTAATCTAATCTTCCAAGTTTTATTTATACTTATATGTGCATTTATTTCTATGTAGTTGTATCACATGTGTATGGCACTCAGGTTTGTGTATGTACCACCATAGTCAAGATACAGAACAGTTTATTACCACAAGGATCCCTCATGTTGTCCGTTTTTACCACATCCTGCCTCCTTCCCTCTCCCATCCTGACTATAACCCCTAGAAACCACTAGTTTGTTTTGTGTTTCTATAATTTTATCATTTTAAAAGTTTATAAATGGAATCATACAATACATTGATTCTGGGGATTGACATTTTATACTCAGCAAAATTACCCAGAGAATCATTCATGTCATTTTATGTATCAATAATAGATTGGTTTTTATTACTGAGTACTAGTCTATGGAACAGATACATCATAGTTTGTTTAAACATTCACCTACTGAAGGACATCTGTGTTGTTTCCAGGTTTGGCCTATCACAAAGTTCCTGTGAACATTAGTGCATGGATTTTTGTGTTAGTGCAAATTTTCATTTCAGGGTAATGCTCAAGAGTTTAATGGCTGATTCCTATGCTATTTGCATGTTTTGTTTTACAAGAAACTGCCAAACTGGTTTCCAGAGTGTCTGTGCCATTTTCCACTCCCCCCCGACAGTGTAGGATTGATGATTTTCTACAACTCTACCAGCATTTGGTGTTGTCACTGTTTTTCTTATTTTAGGTATTCAGATAGGTGTTTACTGATATTTCATGGTGGATTTAATTTGCATTTCTCTAATGATCAATAATGTTGAAAACTTTTTCATATTTGCTGTTTTCAATGAAATAGCTGGTTTTTTTTGCTTGTTATCCTTTTTTATGTATGAAACTATATTAGTCATTTAAGTCAGTTAACAAATTTATTTGTGAAAAAAATTGGCCCTTCCAGTAAGTTTAACTGTCTAAAGTCCTTCTTGATAATTCTAGTTAACCATTAATTTCATGTTGCCAGAATTTTTGGATTTTTGCCTTAAATTGATATGTAAAAATTGTGCATATTTATGGGGTATAATGCAATATTTTGATACATGGTATAATGTCCACTCAGGGTCTTTTGCCCATTTTCTAATTAGAATTTTTTGTTTTATTACTACTGAATTTTGAGATTTCTATATTTTGGATGCTTGCCTTTTTATGTATATGTTTTGCATATTTTTTTAAACCTCAATTTGTAGCTTGTATTTTCACTAGGTGTTGTACATGGAGAAAGTTTTCAGTTTGAATGAAGTCCAGTTGATCACTGTTTTCTTTTATGGATCATACTTTTTGGTATCTATTATCCGAGCTCTTCACCTAGTCCTAGGTCCCAAAGATTTCATCCTGTGTATTTTTTTAAAGCCTTAGGATTTTATGTTCCACATTTAAGTCCATGACCCATTTTGAGTTAATCTTTGTAGAAAGTATGAAGTTTGGGTCAAGTTTTTTTTTCCCCCCTTCTGGATATACAATTCTTCCAGGACAGTTAATGGAAATTCAAGATACAAAAGATTTGAGCATAAGTAAAGGCTGATGGAAAGGAATCATAGGAAGAGATTTGAGGTCATCAATATGGCAATATGGGAGTAATAGGGACACAAGTATTTGAGAAATTGAGAGAAAACACGATCCATTTATAATACTTAGGTATGATGAGTGACAATTAGAAGAATAGGAATTTCATTGTTATATTTTTGTCCGACTCATTTGGGATTTTTTTTTTTGGACAGGCAGAGTGGACAGTGAGACAGAGAGAAAGGTCTTCCTTTGCTGTTGGTTCACCCTCCAATGGCCGCCGCGGCTGGCGCGCTGCGCTGATCTGAAGCCAGGAGCCAGGTGCTTCTCCTGGTCTCCCATGGGGTGCAGGGCCCAAGCACTTGGGCCATCCTCCACTGCACTCCCTGGCCACAGCAGAGAGCTGGCCTGGAAGAGGGGCAACCGGGACAGAATCCGGCGCCCCGACTGGGACTAGAACCCGGTGTGCTGGCGCCGCAAGGCGGAGGATTATCCTAGTGAGCTGTGGCGCCGGCTCATTTGGGATTTTAGAATTGCCATTTAGAGAGTCTAAGGTCTTTACTAGTTGAATCTCATACTATGGAATCATGTCAACTTTTACTCAAATCTTATTAGTGTCAACAAATTAAATACCATGGTTATTAATATAACACTTATTTCATGTTCAGAATGCAGTTCCCACTTGAGATGTGATTCTGTCCCTGAGGGCTTTATAATGAAGTTGAGATTGCCGAAAACAGTTACATATCAAAGTAAACATATAAATATGTTGCAGCAAAATAGACTGGTCCCTAGTTCTTTGAAGCATTTAGAGGCAGAATTTGAAGATTGAGACATGAACCGTAACATGTTTTGTACACTATATAATATGAAACAACTCCAGTTGATTAGGGACACAGCACTAAATAACCAACCTATACTTATAAAATACATACAAAATAAAAAACTATATAGTATAATAAATGAGGACAGTAAATACAACTAGCTTGTTGTGAAATTGGCTTTTTAAAGGAAACATACAATTCTTTTTAAAAAAAATTTATTGTGTATATTGAAGGTATGTGACATAGTGTTGTAAGATATATATTTGTATATACTAAAATGGCTATTGAGTGGAACAAATTAACATTCATTATATCACATAGAAATTGACTCAAAAACAGGGGCTGGCGCTGTGGCTCACTTGGTTAATCCTCCACCTGTGGCACTGGCATCCCATATGGGTGCCGGGTTCTAGTCTCGGTTGCTCCTCTTCCAGTCCAGCTCTCTGCTGTGGCCCGGGAAGGCAGTGGAGGATGGCCCAAGTGCTTGGGCCCTGCACCCGCATGGGAGACCAGGAGGAAGTACCTGGCTCCTGGCTTCAGATCAGCGCAGCACACTGGCCGTAGTGGCCATTTGGGGGGTGAACCAATGGAAGGAAGACCTTTCTCTCTGTCTCTCTCTCTCACTGTCTAACTCTGTCAAATAAAAAAAATTAGTTTTCTGAAATGCTTATGATTCAAAAACTTGGAAGTGATTGTGGATCTGCTTAATACTTAAGGTATATATAAAACCTTACCAAATTTTTCAACCATAGAATGAGATGCAAAACAAATAGTAACTTGTTTAAATGCATACAATACAACATCATCTGGAAACTTGTAAGAAATGCAAGTTGCAGGCCCTCTACCAGAATACTTGAATCAAAAACTTTTGTAGAGAAATTCCAAGATGTCTGAAGAGAATGCAGCCACACTAAAATCAGCTGCTCTGGGATATGAAAAGAACAAAGTAAGGATTATATTAACAGAGTGCTGACTGATGGAAATTTTTGGTGAAGCAGTGAAAAAATGACTCCATGGGACAAGATGAAAGAAGACAGAAACACCATTGCAGCCAGCTGCACAATACAGTCAGCTTCTAGCTGGGAGCCACCATCTTAACACATTAAGCACATGCCTTTGAATATCCACTGAAGGAACAGGCACTCCACTAAGCCACAGAAGCACAGCTCAAGATAAAAGCCATCAGAGGAGAAAACCAACACGTGGTTCCACAAATGCCTAAAAATAAAGAAATATGAGAGGCTGGCGCTGTGGCTCACTTGATTAATCCTCCGCCTGTGGTGCTGGCATCCCATATGGGCTGCAGTTCGAGTCCCAGTTGCTCCTCTTCCAGTCCAGCTCTCTGTTGTGGCCCAGGAAGGCAGTGGAGGATGGCCCAAGTGCTTGGGCCCTGCACCCGCGTGAGAGACCAGGAAGAAGCTCTTGGCTTTGGATTGGCACAGCGCTGGCCATGGTGACCACTTAGGGAGTGAACCAACAGAAGGAAGACCTTGCTTTCTGTCTCTCTCTCACTGTCTATATCTCTTCCTGTCAAATAAATAAATAAATAATCTAAAAAAAAACCTTTCTTTAAAAATATGAGAAACATGAACAAGGAAGACAATATGACTCCCCCAAAGCAACACAGCAATCCTTCAAAATTATAATGTGAAGATGAAGAGATTGATGAAATTCCTGAAAAGGAATTCAAAAGAATTATGATAAGATTAATCAAAAACAATGAGAAGCAAATTGATGGACTAAAGAAATCCATTAATTACTTGGATGAAAAATTTTCCCAAGAGATATTGAAAAGAAATCAATCTGAAATATTAGAAATGAAGAATTCAATATGACAAATAAAAAATCTTAACAGACTTAGTGAGGCAGAAGAATACTAGAGCTAGAACACAGATTTTTGGGAATATCTAAGTCAGATAAAAAATAAAAAAAGCAGTGTTTAAGATTTATGGGATACTATCAAATGACTCAACATATGGGTGATAGGAGTTCCTGAAGGGGTGGAAATATAGAATGGATTAGAAGGGATGTTCAGTGAAATAATAGCAGAAAACTTCTTGAATTTGGAGAATAAAAGGGACATCCAAGTACAGGAAGCACATAGAACTCGTAATAGACACTATCAGAAAAGATCTTCACCATGACACATTATAGTACAGCTTTCAAAAGTAAAAAAAAAAATTTTTTAAATGTGCACAAGAGAAATGCCAGATTATCTTCAGAGGATCTCTAATTAGACTGACAGCTGATTTCTCATCGGAAACCCTATAGACTAGAAGAGAATGGAGAGACATAGTCTAAATCCTAAAACAACAACAGCAAAAAAAAAAAAAAACCAAAAAAACAAAAAAAAAAACCGGCCGGCGCCGCGGCTCACTAGGCTAATCCTCCGCCTAGCGGCGCCGGCACACCGGGTTCTAGTCCCGGTCGGGGCGCTGGATTCTGTCCCGGTTGCCCCTCTTCCAGGCCAGCCCTCTGCTGTGGCCAGGGAGTGCAGTGGAGGATGGCCCAGGTGCTTGGGCCCTGCACCCCATGGGAGACCAGGAAAAGCACCTGGCTCCTGGCTCCTGCCATCGGATCAGCGCGGTGCGCCGGCCGCAGCGCGCCAGCCGCGGCGGCCATTGGAGGGTGAACCAACGGCAAAGGAAGACCTTTCTCTCTGTCTCTCTCTCTCACTGTCCACTCTGCCTGTCAAAAAAAATAAAAATAAAAAAAAAAACCAAAAAAACAAAAAAACAAACCTGGTAACACAGAATACTGTACCCTGAAAAGCACTTGTTTATGAAAGAAGGTGAAATAAAGATCTTGCATGACAAAAACAGAAATTCAAAGAATTGGTCACAATTTGTACAGCCTAACAAATGATACTTAAGGGTGCACTACACAGAGAAACAGAAAAAGATAGTCATCATTATGGAAGAATGTGAAGGAATATTTATGAAAAAATGGCAGGACCAAGTCATTACTTATCAATAATAACCTTGAATGTAAATGGCCTAAATGTCCCAATTAAGATACAGACTGGCAGAACAGATTAAAAAACAAGACCCATCTATTTATTGCCTGCAAGAGACACACCTCAGCAACAAAGATATACACAGACGGAAAGTGAATGGATGGAAAAAGATATTCCATGCTAACAGAAAGCAAAAAAAAAGAGTAGTGGTAGCCATCCTAATACCAGACAAAATGGACTTTAACAGAAAAACTGTTTAAAGAGACAAAGAAGGGCATTATGTAATGAATAAAGGATCAATTCAACAGGAGGACTTGACTTTAATAAATGTATATGCACCAAATACCAGGGTGCCTGGCTATTTAAAACAAATGTTGTGGATCTAAAGGGAGCCATAGATTCCAATACAATATTTTTTAAAAATTATTTTATTTATTTGAAAGAGTTACAGAGAGAGGGAGGGAGGGAGGGAAGGGTCTTCCATTCTGCTGGTTCATGCCCCAAATGACCACAATGGCCAGAGCTGAGCTGATCTGGAGCCAGAAGCTTCTTCTGGGTCGCCCATATGGGTGCAGGGGCCCAAGGAGTTAGGCCATCTTCTGCTTTTCCAGGCCATAGCAGAGAGCTGGATTGGAAGAGGAGCAGCTGGGACTCAAAGTGGCGCCCATATGGGATACCAGCGCTGCAGGCTGGGGCTTTAACCCACAGTGTCGTGGAGGACAAAACACCCCACTTTGATCAATGGATATATCAACTAGACAAAAAAAATCAACAAACCACAGAGTTAGACTATACTATGGACTTAATTGATATTTACAGAACATTTCATCTCACAGTTACAGAATCCACATTATTTTCATCAATGAATGAAACTTTGTCTAGGATAGACCATATGCTAGGACATAAAGCAAGTGTCAGCAAATTAAAAAAATTGAAATCATACCATGTATCTTTTCTGATCACAGTGAAATGTAAATTAACAACTTAAGGATCTCTAGAAAATAGGCAAACACATGGAGACTGAACAACCTGTTCCTAAATGGACAGTGGGTCATAAAATAAATTAAAAAGGAAATAAAAAATTCCTGGAAACAAATGAAGGCAACATATCAAAACTATGGGATACAGCAAAAGCAATGTTGATGTGCCTATGTCAATAAATTGGAAAGGCATCAAATGAATGATCTAACAGTGTATCTCAAGGGCATAGAAAAATAAGGATAAACTAAACCCAAAATTAGGAAGAAAGAAATGATTAAAATTAGTGGAGAAATAAACAAAATTGAAACAAAAAGTTTAAAAAGATCAGAAATTAAAAGCTGTTCTTTTGAGAAAATCAAGAAAATTGATGTCATTGGTCCAACTAACTAAAAAAGGGTGAAGACCCCAATTAATAAAATCAGATGAAAAAAGATATGTTACAACAGATAGTACATAAATACAAGAATCATAAGTAATTATATGCCAACAAATTGAAAAAGTCTAGAAAAAATGGATAATTTCTGGAGACAAACTATCTCCCAAAATTGAGTCGTGAAGACATAGCAAACCTAAACAGTCTAATAACCAAGATGGAGATTGAATCAGTAATACAGACCCTTCCAACAAAGAAAAGCCCAGGACCTGATGGCTTCACTGATGAATTGTACCAAACTTTTAAAGAACAAATTCCAGTTATTCTCAAAATATTCGAAGCAGTTGAAATGGAAGGAATCAACCTAAGTTTCTTCTATGAGGCCAGTATCACCTTAATTCTGAAACCAGAAAAAGATACAACAAAGAAAGACAACTATAGACCAATATCCCTGATGAACATATGCAAAAATCCTCAACAAAATACTGGTAATCAGACTGTTTAAACAAGCAGAAATCAATAAATGTCATAGATTGTGTTAACAAATTAAAGAATAAAAACCATATGATGATCTCAATGCAGAGAAACAATTTGATTAAAAAAATCCTCTCATGATAAAAATCATCAACGGTGTATAGGAGGAACATTCCTCAACACAATCAAGACAATATATGGCAAACTCACAGCCAGCATCATACTGAATGGGGAAACGTTGGAAGTGTTTTCACTAAGAATCGGACCAGACAAGGATGCCCACGTTGCTATTCAATACAGTTTTAGAAGTCTTAGCTAGAGCCATTAGGCAATAAAAAGAAATCCAAGAGATACAAATTGGAAAGGAGAAAGTAAAATTATCCCTGTTTGCAGATGACATCCAATATATAGGGAAACCAAAAGACTCCTCTAAGAGACTACTGGAATTCATAAGAGTTTGGTAAAGTTGCAGTATATAAAGTCAACACACAAGCCTCAGTAGCCATTGTATACGCAGATAATGACATGGCTGAAAAAGAACTTTTAAGAGTAGTCCCATTCACAATAGTTAAATTAAATACCTTGGAATAAATTTGACAAAGGAAGTGAAAGAAAAACTACAATGAAACTTGCTAAAATAAAATAGACACAAAAACATGGAAAAATCTTCCATGTTGGTGGATTGGAAGAATTAGTATCTTCAAAATGTCCATACTACGAAAAGCAATTTGCAGATTCAATGTGATCCTAATCAAAATGCCAATGACATTCTTCTCAGATTTAGAAAAAATGATGCTAAAATACATATGGAAACACAAGAGATCTCAAATAGCTAAAGTAATCTTAAGTAACAAAAACTGAGCTGGAGGCATCACAATACCAAATATTGAGATATAACACAAGGCAGTTATAGTGAAAACAACCTTTTGACAAAAAAAAAGACATGCAGACCAATGGAACAGAAATAAAATCAATCCATGGAGAAAGGACAGTTTCTTCAACACATGGTGTTGGGAAAATCGGATCTCTGTGTGCAGAAGCATGAAACTAGACCCAGATCTTATTCCTTATACATAAATCAACTCCATATGGATCAATGATCTAAATCTATGACCTGATACCATCAAATTACTAGAGGAAAACATTGGGGAAACTCTAAAAGACACTGGCATAGGCAGCGACTTTTTGGAAA
The DNA here is from genome assembly GCF_964237555.1 of Oryctolagus cuniculus. Classification (NCBI taxonomy): domain Eukaryota; kingdom Metazoa; phylum Chordata; class Mammalia; order Lagomorpha; family Leporidae; genus Oryctolagus; species Oryctolagus cuniculus. Next base: position 8,413,832 of record NC_091453.1, read on the forward strand.
AGACTTGAGAAGCATAGGCAATAAAATAAAAAATAGACAAATGGAATTGCTTCAAGCTAAGAAGCTTGTGCATTGCAAAGGAAACACTCAGCAAAGTGAAAAAGCAGCCAATAGAATGGGAGAAAATATTTGCAAACTATGCAACTGAAAAAGGGTTAATACCCTGAATCTATAAAGAGCTCAAGATACTCAACAACAACAAAAGAAACAATAAAACCAACAAATGGGCAAAGGACTTGAACAGGTATTATTTTAAAGGATGGAATTCAAATGGCCAACCGACACAGGAAAAAACTCTCAGGATCACTAGACATCATGGAAATACAAATCAAAGCCACAATGATGTTTCACCTACCCCAGTTAGAATGGCTATCATCCAAAAGTCGAATGAATGAATGAATGAATGCGCGCCCGAATAGGGGAGTGGTGGAAAGGTTATCCTACTCCCACTGTTGGTGGGAATGTAAACTGTTCCAGCCACTGTGGTAAACAGCATAGAGATTGCTCAGAAAGCTGAAAATAGGTATACCATATGACCCAGCCATCCTACTCTTGGGGATTTACCCAAGGGAAATGAAATCAGCACATCAAAGAGTTATCTGTACCACTATGTTTGTTGCAGATCAATTCACAATAACTAAGATATGGAATGAACCTAGATGTCCATCAACTGATGACTGGATAAAGAAAATGTGGTATATGTATGTGTGTATATATATATAATATAATTATATATCATTATATATTAAATATATTATAATTACATATTACATTATATACATATACATTATATAATGTATATGTAATAATATAATTATAATATGTTATAATATATAATTATATTATATAATTATATAATATATAACATATAATGCATAATACATAATATAATATATTATATATAATACATAATACATATAATATATATAATATATATATACACACACACCATGGAATACTGCTCAACAATTAAAAACCTTGAAATGCTGTCTTTCAAGACAAAATGGATGAAACTGGAAACCATTATGCTTACTGAAATTATCCAGTCCCCAAAAGACAAATATCATGTTTTCCCTGATGTGTGGTAACTAATACACAGAGCACGGAAATGTATGTAAGTGAAATTGAAATTTTTGGAATTGGTTATTGTTTACAGCTCTTGTCTATACTCACGAGGAACAGTGGTTTTACGTACTTACTACTTGTCGAGTTCCTTATTTGGTGGAGGGTTAAGGTTGTAATTACAAAATAAACTGCAAGTATATCATTGTAAAGACAAAAAGTAAAAATAAGAAAGGGGGAGGGTGGCTGAGAGTGTGGGAAGGAGGGAAGATAATGTGTGAAAGTATCATTATGCTCTTAGATCTGCATATATGAATACATGAAATTAGTTCACCTTAGATAAATAAAAAAAAATAATATGTAAACAGGAAACTCACTTTTGTGTCTGGCCCCTATACTCTCTATTTTGACAAGCCTTCCATTTTTTAAAAGATTTATGTATTTAAAAGGTGGGGAGACAGAGAAAGACTTTCCATGTGTTGGTTTACTCCCCACGTGGAAACAACAGCCACAGGATTGGTCAAAGCCAGGAGCCTAGAGCCCCATCTGTGTCTCCCATTTGGGTGGCCGGGGCTCATGCACTTGGGCCATCTTGTGCTGCATTCCCACGCCAATTAACAGGGATCTGAGTCAGAAGCAGAGCAGTTGGGATTTTGGCACCAAAGTTGGCAGCTTAACCTACTTTGCCACAACAGTACTGCTCCCCCTTGCCCAAAGAGTTTTTATGTTGTGTGTATTTTATTTTACATGTTATGCTATGTTAAACGGTATTTTCATTGTGTACATTTTAGCCCACCATTTTGGTTGTATGTATACATACATACTTACATACATACATATATATTATAGTGACATAGTTACTATGGTCAAGCATATTAACATACCACTCTTCTTGCAGACTGACCCTTTGGAGAACTACTGATGTAGCAAGCAGGAGGCAGAGAATCAGGATTAAAACTCAGGTGTTTCTGACTTAAAATGCAGGGGGAATTTCATACTGTTTTTCTTGTTTTCAAAGTAGAAGGAAGCAGGAGACTGATATGATCACAAATGGTAATGGTAATTTCAAATAAAGAATGTTGAAATATACTTAAATATAATCCAGTAGATAAGAACAAAAGAATTTTGTAGTACATACCCCTAGAAAGTCAGTCTGTCCATTAATTTTATCAGGAAGAAGTGTAAGCACTAGTAATTTGCTGCTGTATTTCCTCCATGTTAACATCTCAGAGATGGTATAATTTGTTCTGCTAGTTTTTAAGATCAAGGTAGTAATTTAGCTTAATTGTGAAAATTGAGTTAGGAGCTAGCTAAGAAAGGAAAAAGGGTTCTGAAATATTCCTAAGACGCTATTGATTTATTAATTGGTGTATTTGACATAAACATGTTTCTCTGTTTAGTCGCTGTACCTTGATTTTCTACATTCAGCATAATTCTGAATGTGCAAGGTAAAAATTTTAAGAAAAACTCTAATTGAAGACCATTAAAGCATATTTGAGCAAGTGAATGATGATTATATGATTTTTTTTTCGGGTGTGGTTGCAGTTCTACCTAGAAGGCAAGAATCTATGAACTAGGATGTTACAGGTTTGGGCTCAAAGGGTGAGAAAGGGCACACATAAAAAAGGTGAAAATGAGGCCACTGATCATTTTGCTCCTTATTTATTCACAAACAAGTAGGTAATAACATGGATGTGCTTAGAATAAGATCTAGCAAAAATGCTAACTTAATGAACCTTTAGAACATGTCCAAATAACTCCCTATCATATTATCTCCTTTGAAAAAGGAATACTGTATTGGAAAATAAATCACTATAGAAACAGAATGACAAAAAGTGCCACCAGAGTCATACCACTTTTGAATTCTCTTTTTACCACCATGAGTCAAACTTTGTTCTGAGGGACAAAATGAATATAATCCAGTATCTTATAATAGCAATTAATCATATCAGTTCAGAGCAGCTGTTGCACTTATCTGTTGCTGCATAACAAATCAGTGCCACACTTAGCGGCTTAAAACAATAAAAACAGTAGCTATGCTCACAAATTTGCAATTTAAGCAGGACTCCAGTATGGCCTGCATAGCTCTACTCAGTGACTGATGGGACAGCTAGAAGGCTGTGGACTAGAATTATCTGAGGGTGTGCACACTCCGAGGTTTCGCTGTTAGTGCATGTGAACCTTCTTTCTGTTGCCTGAATTTTTTCCAGTGTCATGGCTGGACTCCCAGGGTGAGTATCCAGGGAGGTAGAAGCTGCATCACCATTTATGACCCAGATTCAGAGATCATGAACAATATCTATTCTTTTTTTTATTTTATTTATTTGAAAGGCAGAGTTACAGAGGGAGGGAGAAGGAGAGGGAGAGTGTGTGTGTGTGTGTGTGTGTGTGTCTTCCATGCTTCCATCTGCTGGTTCACTCCCCAAATGGCTGCAGCGGCCCGAGCTAAGCCCACTCCTGAAGCCAAGAGTAAGGAGCTTCTTGTGGGTCTTCCATGTGGGTGTAGGGGCCCAAGGAGTTGGGCCATCTTCCACTGCTTCCCCAGGCCATAGCAGAGAGCTGGATCAGAAGTGGAACAGCCGGGACTCAAAGTGGCACCCATATGGGATGCTGGCACTGCAGGCGGTGGCTTTACCCGCTATACCACAGCGCTGGCCCCAGCAGTGTCTATTCTATACGATGAAGTTGTCATGAAGTCTTGCCCAGTTTAAAGGGAGGGGAAATAGACTGCACCTCTTGATAGGATTGTGACAAGGTATTGGAAAAGCAGGTTGAAGCCATTGTTGGGAAATAGATTCAGCCACAGGAGCTTCAGAATTACACCCATGATTTTTTATTGTTTTTAAACTTTTTTGAAAAAATTTTCAGGTTACAAATGTGTTGGAAAAATAGTACAAAGTTCCCATGTGTCCTTCTCCAAATTTTTCTTTGTTACATCATACGTGACTATGGAACAATTAAAAAACTGAACAATTAACCTTTGGCATACCAGTATCAACCAAGCTACAGATTTAGTGTGGATTTCACCAATTGTTTCCCTTAACAACTTTATTCGTTAACAGGATATAATTCAGGGTCCCATATTATCTCTGGTTGTTTCTCTTCAGTCTCCTCTAATCTATGACTTTTTCTCAGTGTTTCCTGGTCTATCATATCCTTGGAACTTTGGAAAAGTACTGGTCAGGTTTTTTTTTTTTTTGTGGAATCCCCCTTCTTTTTCTTTCTTTCTTTTTTTTTTCTTTTTTTTTGCTGCTGATTTCTCAGAAAACATCAACCAGGATAAAATTCACTCTTTGTGATGTACAGTTCTACAGGTTTTAAGAAGTAAATTGATTTATTCAAGAGGCAGAGTGTCAGGGAATGAGAGAGCTAAATCTTCAATCTACTGATTGACTCCCCAAATGCCTGCAACAGCCAGTTATGAGCCAAGCTGAGGCCAGGGGCTAGGAGCTGCACCTGGATCTCCGAAATGGATATCAGGGACCCAGGTATTTCGGTGATGACCTTCTGATTTCCCAAGTGGAGCGGTAGGAAGCTAGACTCCAAACAGAGCACCCATGGCTCAAACTGGTAGCATGGCAGCATCGCAAACAATGGCTTAATGCCCTGTACCAGAATACTGGCCCCAATTAGACAGGTTTTGAAGGATGCACAGGCTCATGTATCCACCATCAAATTGCTTTACAAGTGCTATTATCCCAAGAATTGCCTTTTTCTGATTTTTGTAGTTACTTCTTCACTCCTCAATCCCTAGCAACCACTGTTCTGTTTGTCATTCCTATAGTTTTTAAATATTCCAGAGTATCATATTTTAATCCATTTTACGTTGCTATAACAAGTACCTGAGGCTGACTACTTAGAGATTCATTTGGCTAATGATTCTGGTGGCCAGAGCATTCAAATAGCATGGTCCCCCGGCTGAGTTACAACATAGCACAGAAGCACAAAGACAACCAGCCACATGCAGAAGTGGTCAAGCACTTGTGGGTGCTCTCAGTTTTTAACAACTCACTGTCTTCTGGGAGAACCAGCTCGCTCCTTAAAGCCAGCACCAATCCCTTCTGAGAGCAGTGCTCCAGTAGGCCTCACACATTAATATTCTTAACCTTCTAAACACAAACACACTGTGTATGGTCTGACTGCTAACACATTAATTGTGGGGGACAAACAATATTCAAACCACGGCATCATATAAGTGGAATCATAGACTATGTAGTCTTTTGGATTTTATCCTTTCATTCAGCAAAATGCGCTTAATGTTTATCTATGTTGTGCAAGTCAATAGTTTGTTCTTTTTATTGTGGAATAATATTCTATTACATAGATATATTACAGTTTGCTTATCAGTTCATATTTTGTAAGGCATCTGAGTTGTTTGCAGTTTTGATGATTATGCATCAATGTGCTATATTTCAGGTACGATTTTTAAAAAGACTTATTGATTTAGAAGGCAGAGTTACAGAGAGAGCGAGAGAGAGAAAGAGAAAGAATCTTCTTTCTGATGGTTCCTTCCTCAAATGGCAGCAACAGCCAAGGCTGGACCAGACTGAAGTGGGGAGCCAGGAGCTTGATACTCCAACTGGGTTTCCCCAGTGGATGCAGGGTCCTAAGCACTTGGGTCATCTGCTGCTGCTATCCCAGGTGAATTAGTAGGGAGCTAGATTGGAAGTGGGGAAGCCAGGATGCAAAACAGTGCCCATATGGGATGCTGGTGGTGCATATGGCACCTTAACTCAGTGCACCATGACTCTAGCCCCCAGCTACAGTTTTTTACATGAATATAAGTTTACATTTCTCTCAGGCAGCCATCAGGGAATATATTTGCTATTATATGTGGTACATGTAGGTTTAACTGTATCAGAAACTATCCAACTTTTTTCCAAATTGCTCTACCCTTTTCCATCGCCAAAAACAATGTGTGAGAATTATGGTTGTTCTGCATCCTTGCCACCGTCACCCAATTGCTTTGTGACTTAAGTGCTCTGAGCAATTTAGAAAAAGTCATAGATTTGAAGTTAGTTTGGTTACTTTCTCAAAGTAATCATGGGAGGAATACTCCTTCATACGGTCTATATCACAAAGAGAAGTCACAGTGGGAGAACTTTGCCTTAAACTTACATTGGCTCTTTAAACATTAAACTGATAAATTAAGGTCAAAACAATACACGTTTGTCAGTTTGGGATAAACAGAGCTGCACTGTATAGAAACCTGATGTATGAAGAGTTAGTGGAGATAAACATACCACTTTCTTTGAGTGATCTCCTTCAGTTTTGTCACACTGGGTGACTGCTTTCCTTCTAGATGTTCCCAGAGAACTTGGCTCATAATCTACACAGAGCTATTACAAATCACAGGTTGTATATTTGAATGCTTAGGGAATCAGAGATTATGTAACTTGGCTAATCTTGCCAAATAAGATACAATAAACAGTAGGATTAGTGCATACGCTACCTTAAGGTAATTCAAATTAAAATATGTGCCTGTGTGGGTGAACCTAAAGACACACGTGTGGAGACACATCTTAGGAAGCAAAACTGCTGCTTAGGAACTGCTGGGCCTTACTGTCAGGATCCTTGATTCATTCTGTGTGGCTTGGTTGTTGATCCTGAAAGCAGTGGTCAGCATGTTACCAACAGCAACACCTAGCACATATTCAACAGATACTTAATGAATGATTAAATGTCACAGAATCTGGCAAGAAATGCACAGCAACTTCAGTTACATTTATAACAGACTTTTGTTCTTTCCTTGTAATCTTTGGGGATGCCAGCGGCTTTTATAGGGGTTATGGAACTTCTTCTGTTACAAGTTTTGAAAGATCTCTGTGTCTTTGTGCCATGAATACTAGAATTAAAACAAAATTAATTAATAGGACAAGGTGCAATTTTTAGAGCAACACATGGCCACCTTCTCTATAAATTTCTCAGTGAAATAACAACATAGGATTTACTTTTTGCCATGTAAAACAGTACTTTGGATTACTGGATGGCAGCAAGATAGTTTTATAAAATTAACAATTCCCTAAGCATCACTCATCTCCATCTGTATCATCTCACAAATTCTTGCAGGCTATGGGACTACTTAATGGGGATATTTCAGAGACTCAGAGGAGATAAAATGACTGTGTTAAGCTGCCATTCATTCCTAAGGGGCAATTTGGAATTCTGAACTGAGATTAACAGTTTGAGATTCATGCTGAAATGACCAGGCAGAGTCATCTCAGCATCACTCTGGAGTCCAAACTGGCTGAATGTCTTGAGGAAAGACTGAAGGGACAACGAGAGATTTTTTTTGTCTTTATGTTGTTATTTTATACTCTAAATAATTGAAGAACTTTTCTTGAGGTATAGTGGGAGCAAAAGGGAAATTATAGGGAAGGGGATAGGAAGCCTTTTGTACAGAGAGGAAAGATTTCAGTAATAGAGACAGCAGATCTCAAGGTGGGAAGGCTACATTTATATAGAAGAAAGAACTCAGCTCTAACGAAGAATCCCCTGGGGCAGGTAAGACAGAAGAATAAATTAGGTACAAAGCACAAGAGTCCCTGAAATATGGTAATGTGAATGAAAGTGGCTTCTTTATTTGAGTGCAGTATTCCTCATCCACTCAGCTCATGATCTCCCACAAGCAACGTGACACTGGCCACATTTACCTTAGTCAGCATCGTGTTTTCTAGCTCTTTAGCTGCTGCTTTTCAGAAAAAAATCTTGTTCATGCTTCTGATTGCCTATTTGCTGTACTAGTTTTCTGTAGTTCAACTTCTAAACATATACATTAAAAACTGTCTAAAATTGTGCACCTTTAGTGAGGTACAGAATGGTGAATATTAAGTAATAATTTTGAAATATATATTAACAAAAAGCTTTTACATTTACCACAAATGGACTAAGTATGTGAGGTACAGTATTTGTTAATTAGCCTGATTTAATCATTCCATATTATAAACATATATCAAAACATCATTGTGTACTCTATAAGTATTACTTAGAAATTAATGATCAAATTTAAAAACTGGTCTGCAGGAAAATTGTCTGAGTCCTTTTAAACCCAGTGCTTCAAATGCCACACATTCATACCACAAAAACATTCTTTTATTCCTTGATATAATTAATATATCTATGCCAAGTTAATTTGAAATCTTGGTTCCATTTTCTGTTCATGTGATTAAACACTTATGAATTAGGATTCACAGGCCACTTGACATAAATAATGAAGAACCTGATTCCTCTTTTCCATGGAGGCCCTTCTCTTGATTATCTAAGTAAATATTGCAATATATATGCATCCTGCATTGCAAGTCCTTTATATTTTCTAGCTCTTAGAAATATTAATAGTGAAATACTAAAGAGTTTTGGCTTTCATGAGTATATTGCTGTTGCATTTTATCCATTCACAGAGGAAGAAATATGAATTTCATGTGAAAAGGCAGAGTTTGGGAGGATGCTATTTATAAATGACAATGGCTGAAAGGCTAATGTGTTGATCAGGCTTCTTTGGCTTTGAAAAATAATGGAGGCACTCTCTCTGCATGGTTGTCACTGTATACTTCAGGGCATAAATCCACAGCATTTAAGATGACAAGACCTTGTATTTACATAGAGACTTTCTCTGAGGAATTCACATCACTCCTCGGGAACAGCTCCATTAATTCTTACAGCTTTGGGAACTAGAGTGGGAAGATAGATCTTCATGGCCAGTTGTCATAAACGAAGGAACCATGTCTGAGATGGGTTTGTAACCTACTCAAGGTCACTGTAGCCAAACTGAATTGCCAGAAGTGTGGGAAGCCAGAGGGGTATCAATTTCTCATGTGGAAGGAGGACTGCATGGGTCATGCAGGGTAAGGGAGGAACCTGGCTTTTCAGAAACTGTCTTCCATCATTTGTACTCCCATATGGAATCTGTGACTGAGAGACTTTGGTTAGTGTTTCCCACAGAATGGTCCTCTAAGCACTGGGCTTTCAGTGACATCAATAGATCTTCCCTGAAATGATGATGATATTGATAATTGATAGGTTTCCATGGCCAAACAGGTTTGAGAACGGTTTTATGCTATGTCTACTTCTTAGTGGTTCATAATTTCGTTTAGTATAGTAAAGGCTCTGAGAAGTCTAGGTGAAGAAAGTTATCTAACTTGGATTAAACCATTATTTCCCAGGCTTACTTGATCAGAGAAATAATGTTCCTTTTATATAGCACCTCCTAAGGACTTACGGAACTATTTTCCAATGGATCACATTCTGGGAAAATGTGTTTCTTGGATAAAGGATCTGGTGAGAAAATGCTACACTAAAAACAGTTTTTATTCTCGGATACTGCCCAGCCCACATTTGGTTGTGAATCTTCATTCACAAATTACTAGGAGAAAGTAGATTGTGCTGGAAAACAATCCAGGAGCAGTGCCATAGCCTTGTGCTCTAATCTCTGTTTCATACCCTGGACTTGGATCATTTGCTTAAAATGATGCCATAGTGGCACATGTTCTAGGCACCGAGGACAAAGAGTCATAGGTCAAGTAGAAAATCTAGTGCAAAGAAATGAGGAAGAGCCAATAACCAGTGGGATGTGAATTTATTTTTTTATTTTATTTTTTTTTTTTTTGGGAATTGATAATTTCTTTTTTTTTTTTTTTTTTTTTTTTTTTTTTTTTTTTACAGAAGATCAGTTTAGTGTACATTAAGTAAAGATTTCAGTCGTTTGCACCCCCATAGAAACACAAAGTGAAATATACTGTTTGAGTACTCGTTATAGCATTAAGCCTCAGTGTACAGCACGTTAAGGACAGAGATCCTACATGAGGAGTAAGTGCACAGTGACTCCTGTTGTTGACTTTACCAATTGACACTCCTGTTTATGGCATCAGTAATCTCCCTATGCACCAGTTATGAGTTTCCAAGGCTATGGAAGCCCCTTGAGTTCTCCGACTCTTATCTTGTTTAGACACGGTCATAGTCAAAGTGGAGGTTCTCTCCTCCCTTCAGAGAAAGGCACCTCCCTCTTTGAAGACCTGTTCCCTCCACTGGGATCTCACTCACAGAGATCTTTTTGCCAGAGTGTCTTGGCTTTCCATGCCTGAAACACTCCCATGGGCTTTTCAGCCAGATCCGAGTGCCCTTAGGGCTGATTCTGAGGCCAGAGTGCCATCTAGGACATCCGCCATTCCATGAGTCTGCTGAGCATCTCACTTCCCATGTTGGATCACTCTCCCCCTCATTTACTCCATCGGTCGGTGTCAGCAGATACCAGACTTGTTCATGTGCTCCCCTTGACTCTTAGTCCTTTCATTATGATCAATTGTGAACTGAAATTGATCACTTGGAGTAGTGAGATGGCATTGGCACATGCCACCTTGATGGGATTGAATTGGAATCCCCTGGTATGTTTCCAACTCTACCAATTGGGGCAAGTCAGCCCAAGCATGCCCCAAATTATACATCTCTTCCCTCTCTTATTCCCAATCTTATGTTTAACAGGGATCACATTTCAGTTAATTTTCAACACTTAAGAATAACTGTGTGATAATTACAGAATTAAACCAGTCATATTAAGTAGAACAGACAAAAAAAAATACTATGAGGGATAATGTATTAAGTTGTCCATTAGCAGTCAGGGCTATGCTGATCAAGTCACCGTTTCCCATAGTGTCCATTTCACTTCAGGAGGTTTCCTTTTTGGTGTTCAGTCAGTTGTCACCGATCAGGGAGAACATATGGTATTTGTCCCTTTGGGACTGGCTTATTTCACTCAGCATGATGTGTTCCAGATTCCTCCATTTTGTTGCAAATGACTGGATTTCGTTGTTTCTTACTGCGGTATAGTATTCTAAAGAGTACATATCCCATAATTTCTTTATCCAGTCTACCGTTGATGGGCATTTAGGTTGGTTCCAGGTCTTGGCTATTGTGAATTGAGCTGCAATAAACATTAGGGTGCAGACCGCTTTTTTGTTTGCCAATTTAAATTCCTTTGGGTAAATTCCAAGGAGTGGGATGGCTGGGTTGAGTGGTAGGGTTATCTTCAGGTTTCTGAGGAATCTCAGTGGGATGTGAATTTACATGGGAGGTGGCATCCCAGGTAGGTTTTCCCAGGGCTTGGCCCCAGGCCACAATGAGGACTTCAGACTATGATAAAAATTCTGCTCTGTGAGTCGCTAACTTAAAAATAATTTGGAAAACTGATGCTTGTCGATGTGAAAACAGATAGCCGTGGAAAATTTTTATGGGAAAATCGCTATGTTTTTTTTTTTTTTTTTTTTGACAGGCAGAGTGGACAATGAGAGAGAGAGAGACAGAGAGAAAGGTCTTCCTTTGCCGTTGGTTCACCCTCCAATGGCCGCAGCGGCCTGCGCACTGCAGCCGGCGCACCGCGCTGATCCAATGGTAGGAGCCAGGAGCCAGGTGCTTCTCCTGGTCTCCCATGGGGTGCAGGGCCCAAGCACCTGGGCCATCCTCCACTGCACTCCCTGGCCACAGCAGTGAGCTGGCCTGGAAGAGGGGCAACCGGGACAGAATCCGGCGCCCCAACCGGGACTAGAACCCGGTGTGCCGGCGCCGCTAGGCGGAGGATTAGCCTAGTGAGCCGCGGCGCCGGCAAAAATCGCTATGTTAACATGATCAGCTGCTGAATTAAAAGGATTAGGTGAAAGTTCATAGATGTAGGGATCATGTTCAGAAGCTAATTATCCTCTTCTCCTTCTGCTTAGCCAATCATTGTTGTCCTCTCTCTTCCAACATGCATCTTGTCCCTATTCTGATCATTATGGGTAAGAGCTGTTATTCTTCAAATGCCATTTAAATTCATTTGGGATTGGGCAGTAAGGAGAAAGTGCCTGGAGGATAGTATTGTAAAGTGACAAAAGTATGGGGAGATTAAAAAGTTGAATTGGGGCCAGTTATGAAAGACTGTGGTTCTTATAAAAGTCATATATCATGTCAAGGCGTTAGCAGTTTGTTATCTGGAAATGAGATTGCAAAGTTCTGACATTGGGCTGCGGCATTATTGAATGTCACCAGCCCTTGTATTGCCCTTATCCTGTTTGTCCCACTGAGTAAAGGACCCCTGTCCTCTGAGAAACAGTCCAAACCACAGATAGCTTGAAGTGAATGAGGCATGTAATCATGCTAGGGAGTCCTCGGTCATATTTAAACATAAGCAAATTGGGTAAACATGTGTATCTCCTTTCATTATTACAGTAGTAACCTAGAGGTGGATTATAATTGGTTATAGAAAATAATTATAATATGTATGAATGGATATAGTAATATTAAGCCAGTCAGAAAATTAATTGGGTTTGCTTAAGAGTAGGTTTTCTTAAGATAGTAGACACTATTCTTTTCTAGGCAGCTTGCTCTAAAGATAGGTTGTGCTGTCTGATGGCCCTAGAAGGCTATGTCAAGATAGGATTAGTCTGCATAGCTTTTACTTAGGGTAATATACCCTTAGTAATATGTGTGTCAGAAAGTGGGGAAAGAGCTGGGAAAGGCTAGGAGAGCTATCAGACCCCAGTGCAAGTCTGGCCAGTGAGGGAGAGGACAAGGGGTTGGGTAGAAGCATTGTAGACCAATGTGTAGTCAATGGAAGGCTTGGCAAGCTATCAGGATACTCTGCAGCCACCCTTGGCCATCAGAAATATTCTGTGTCCCCTGGGAATGGGATCACCTTACTTAGTACTCATGCTATACTGTTTTTGGTTAGAGGTAGCTTGTGGGAGGATTAACCTGGCATAAATGCAGCAATGGATTTTATAGCAAAGCAGGGAGTCCCAGGTCTTCAGTATCTGGAAGTCTGGAAACTCAGTTCTAATGGATTCATTAATGTACTTGACTCAAACTTTACCTTGAGACTTCGATGTCTGTATCCCAGTGTCCTTACTATGTTCAGTGATTTAGTTGGGGGAGCTCAACAAGGAAGCAAGACTTTGGTTGGTAGGCATGGGAGGATGGGGCAATTCAGAAATGATCATGTTAATAACATCTGAACATAGCACTTGACTGCTTAAACAGATTAGGTAGCTGGTTGTCTTATATTATTCTGCAGACTCTGGCATCTGATGTCTTCCTGTTTAAACAGAAAAATTATATTAAAGAGAAGGGCAAGGTCAACGTTATTTTCGATTTCTAGGCAAAGCTGTCAGAATTAGGACTTTTTATATTTATTTTTTTGCTTTTATTTAATAAATATAAATGCCCAAAGTACAACTTTTGGATTATAGCAGCTTTTTCCCCCCCTTACCTCACTTCCACCCGCAACCATCCATCTCCCACTCCCTCTCCCATCCCATTCTTCATCAAGATTCATTTTCAATTATCTTTATATACAGAAGATCAACTTGGTATATACTAAGTAAAGATTTCAACAGTTTGCACCCACACAGAAACACAAAGTATAAAGTGCTGTTTGAGTACTAGTTATACTGTTAATTCACATAGTGCAACATTTAAGGACAGAAGTCCTACATGGGGAGTAAGTGCACAGTGATTCCTGTTGTTGATTTAACAATTGACATTCTTATTTGTGATGTCAGTAATAAATAAGGCTATTGTCATGAGCTGCCAAGGCTTTGGAAGCCTCTTGAATTCGCCAACTCCGATCTTATTTATTTTTTTATGATTTTCTTTTTTTTAACTTTTATTTAATGAATATAAATTTCCAAAGTACAGCTTATGGATTACAATGGCTCCCCCCCATAACTTCCCTCCCACCCACAACCCTTCCCTTTCCCACTCCCTCTCCCCTTCCATTCACATCAAGATTCATTATCTATTCTCTTTATATACAGAAGATCAGTTTAGCATATATTAAGTAAAGATTTCAATAGTTTGCACCCACATAGAAACACAAAGTGAAAAATACTGTTTGAGTACTAGTTATAGCATTAAATCACAATGTACAGCACATTAAGGACAGAGATTCTACATGAGGAGTAAGTGCACAATGACTCCTGTTGTTGACTTAACAAATTGACACTCATGTTTATGGCATCAGTAATCACCCTAGGCTCTTGTCATGAGCTGCCAAGGCTATGGAAGCCTTTTGAGTTCACCGACTCTGATCATATTTAGACAAGGTCGTAGTCAAAGTGGAAGTTCTCTCCTCCCTTCAGAGAAAGGTACCTCCTTCTTTGATGACCTGTTCTTTCCACTGGGATCTCACTCGCGGAGATCTTTCATTTAGGTGTTTTTTTTTTTTTTTTTTTTTTTTTTTTTGCCAGAGTGTCTTGGCTTTCCATGCCTGTAATACCCTCATGGGCTTTTCAGCCAGATCTGCGTGCCTTAAGGGCTGATTCTGAGGCCAGAGTGCTGTTTAGGACATCTGCCATTCTATGGGTCTGCTATGTATCTTGCTTCCCATGTTGGATTGTTCTCTCCCTTTTTTATTCTATCAGCTAGTATTTGCAGACACTATTCTTGTTTATGTGCTCCCTTTGGCTTTTAGTCCTATCATTATGATCAATTGTGAACAGAAATTGATCACTTGGACTAGTGAGATGGCATTGGTACATACCACCTTGATGGGATTGAATTGGAATCCCCTGGTATGTTTCTAACTCTACCGTTTGGGGTAAGTCAGCTTGAGCATGTCCCAAATTGCACATCTCTTCCCTCTCTTATTCCCACTCTTATTTTTAACAGGGATCACTTTTCAGTTAAGTTTCAACATTTGAGAATAACTGTGTATTGATTACAGTATTCAACCAAAAGTATTAAGTAGAACAACCAAAAAAATACTAAGTGGGATAACATATCAAGTTGCTCATCAACAGTCAGGGCAAGGGCTGATCAAGTCACCGTTTCTCATAGTGTTCATTTTACTTTAACAGGTTTCCTTTTTGGTTCTCAGTTAGTTGTCACCGATCAGGGAGAACATATGGTATTTGTCCCTTTGGGACTGGCTTATTTCACTCAGCATAATGCTTTCCAGATTCCTAACAGGGATCACTTTTCAGTTAAAATTTAAACACCTAAGAATAATTGTGTGTTAATTACAGAGTTCAACCAATAGTACTAGAACAAAAAAATACTAAAATGGATAAAGTATTACATTGTACATCAACAGTCAGGACAAGAGCTGGTCAAGTCACTGTTTCTCATAGTGTCCATTTCACTTCAACAAGTTTACCCTTTGCTGCTCAGTTAGTTGTCGCCGATCAGGGAGAACATATGATATTTGTCCCCTTGGGACTGGCTTAATTCACTCAGCATGATGTTTTCCAAATTCCTCCATCTTGTTGCAAATGACTGTGTTTCGTTGTTTTTGACTGCTGTATAGTATTCTATAGAGTACATGTCCCATAATTTCTTTATCCAGTCTACTGTTGATGGGCATTTGGGTTGGTTCCAGGTCTTAGCTATTGTGAATTGAGCTGCAATAAACATTAATGTGCAGACTGCTTTTTTGTTTGCCAATTTAATTTCCTTTGGGTAAATTCCAAGGAGTGGGATGGCTGGGTTGAATGGTAGGGTTATATTCACGTTTCTGAGGAATCTGAATTAGGACGTTTTTGACAATTATAGGTAGAACACTTTGTGGAGTCTCTTTACATTTTATACTCAAGATAACTTCTGGACTGATAAAATTGTTCTAAAATAATGTTGCCATCAGATGAGAGGCCAAAACAATTAGAAGACATTTTTGATTGAAATCAGTATGACTGCATAAAATGTATTAGCAAAACATAGTAAATAATCTTGATCTCTTGATAAACTGCCTGCTCTTGAGAGCGTGGGCAACTCTTGTAGCATCTATTGAGAAAACAAAGAAATCCTGTCAAGATGACATCTGCTTCTTCTGAGGAACATGTTAGAAGTCATGAGGTTTTGAATATGATACAGTTAGCAGCGTCGTGTACTTAATCAGCTGGCAAGGAGGAATGTTTATCTTTTTTCTAGGGCAGCCACAGATCTGGAATGCAGTTCCCATTTGGCTTTACTTGGAAATCAGTAGGACACCTGGGTTGAAGAAGCTGCCTGAAAGTGCTATCCTGAACCTGGCACATCTGAGGGCACTGTTGGTGAGTTGCTGAGTGGTTCATTAGTTGACTATGGCCACAATAATATTGTACAACAAGTAACCACAGAATCAAACAACAAAATGGCAAAGAATGCATCAGGAAACAGAAAGTGAGTATTTGGCTCACAGATCGTGGGGTTGGCTGGGGACTGATCAGCTGATTGGGGCTGGGTTCAGCTGGGGCAATTTGATTTTGTTCTGTGTGTCTTTCATCTTCCCTTTGGGACCAGTGGGTGAGCTTAGCATGTTCTCATCATTGTTGTGGCAAAAGCTCAGGAGAGAAAGCTGAAGTACAAGTTCTCTTAGGGCCTAGGCTTAGGACTGGCACACTGCTACTTCTGCCTCATTTCATTGGCCAAAGCAAGGTATGTGGCCAAAATGATAGTTAAGAGCCAAGAGGCTTGTTCTGCTCATGATGAGGCAGTGGCCAGAGTGTAGATGCAGAGAATTGTGATTAGGCCAAACAGGCACTGGACCACAAGGAAGAAATTGGATCTGTTCACTTTGTTCTTTTCTCTTTTTTAAAAAAGTTTTATTTATTTATTGTTTGAAAGGCAGAGTTCCTGAGAGGAGGAGAGACAGATCTTCCACCCACTGGTTTGCTCCCCAAATGGCTGTAATGACCTGGACTAGCCCAGACCAAAGCCAGGAGCTTCTTCTGCGTTTCCCATGTGGGTGCAGGGGCCCAAGTATTTGGGCCACCCTCCACTGCTTTCTCAGGCACATTAGTAGGGAGCTAGTTTGGAAGTGGAGCAGCCAGGACTGGAACCGGTGCCCATAGGGGATGCCAACACAGCAGGCTATGTCTTTAACCTGTTGCACCACAGCATTGGCCCTCCCAGATCTTTTGTTTATTCCAGACTACCTAGAAATATGCTAGATGATTCAGTTCCAAGTAACAAAAAAGTTCTTGAATCTCTTTCTGCCAAGAACTGTTACCTCTTCAATAAAATGCATCGCCACTTCTTGAGAACATAATTTTTCTGCCTTTTCTAGTTGACCTTGAAGTTAGGCGAGGCCATATGAATTATAACCAGCAAAATTGGAGTGGGAATTTCAAGCCTGCCCTAATAAACTCTCCTTTTTTTTCTTGGAGCTGGTAGGGATAATAATACCCAAGATTACCTTGGAGTAGTATGTTGAAAGTGGTAGTATTGTTATCAACTTTGTTTCCCAAATTTTTGTTTGAAATAGAGCAAACCGTCCTCATTCTGCCCCAATCTGGCCTACGTTGCCCTAATACATCTGTCATAGCCCCATCTTTTTCTCAGCTGTATCTGTTTACTTCTGACCTCTGGCTCACCTGTTCACAGCTTTGGACTTGATTTTTGAATATCTTGATAAATAAGTACCCTTTTTCATTCTTAATGTTTCTTCTGGGCCATTTTAATTTTAGACTTTGTGGTTCTAGTTGCTCTGGGATGCTCTTTTTTTTTTTTTTAAAAAAAAAGATTTTATTTATTCATTTGAAAGTTAGAATTACAGACAGTGAGAAGGAGAGACAGAGAGAGAGGTCTCTGTCTGCTGGTTCACTCCCCAAATGGCTGCAACGGCCGGAGCTGCGCCGATCCAAAGCCAGGAGCCAGGAGTTTCCTCTGGTCTCCCACATGGGTGCAGGGGCCCAAGGACTTGGGCCATCTTCTACTACTTTCCCAGGCCATAGCAGAGAGCTGGATTGGAAGAGGAGCAGCCGGGTCTCGAACCGGCACCCATATGGGATGCCGGTGCCGCAGGCGGACGATTAACCTACTGTGTCACAGCGCCGGCCCTTCTGGGATACTGTTGAAATCTACCATTCCAGAAGGATGTTCGTCCCTATAATTCCACCCTGAATTATCTAGTTTAGTTGATTTCTGCTGCTGGTCCTTCCCAACAGGGGATCAGACATTTTGCCCCTAAATTAAACATCTGCCATTAGGACCATATTGTTATGAAAAGAACATACAGCACTTGAATCATGACTCTGGTACATACTGCGGTGTGACCTGAGATTCGATGCTTAGAATCTCTGGGCCTCCATATTCTCTTTTGGGAAATGGAGATCTTCCTTACATGGTTGGTCTTACGGATCAAAAAAGATAATACATGATGCTACTCTTATCACATAGTTAGTACTCAGCAAGTAGCATTATTCATAGTACTGTCTTCATAGTTATTGTGACGAGGTGTGCTAGATGGGTTGACTATCCTACATGTTTACACCTTTTTGAAGCCTGTGCTCTTTGCTAAGCAACTTTGAAATGCTTCCCTGAGGACCTCATTGAATGGAGTACTTTCCTCTGTCCCTAGGCTTTGGGGTTGGCCCTACAACTTCTTTTGGTCAAGCTGTGATGGAAACAGGGATTTGAAAGTGTGCTTCCTCAGTGATGTCTATTTTCTTATACCTCTGCCTTCTCCATTAGAAACACATACTGCCTTCCAGTCCCAGGAGAAGGATGAGCTACATGTGGGGCAGAGCTGCTGCAGCCATTGTCATCTGAACCAGAGGTGTTCTGCGGAATTCACAGATTTGGGAGACTCTTTTTGAGCTCCTAAGGCTTTAGGTGACTTGTTACACAGCATTATTGTGACCACGTGAAGCTGTTGAATTTGGAATACTTAGAAGCCCATATTAGAAATTTTGATAACACTCAGAGAAACCAAGGTACAACTGTTTGCATTGTCCTGGTTCTGTTGAGATGTCTGGGACACTATCAGAGGTGTTTGGGGTCACATGGGGGTTCTATAGCACAGCTTCACAAGCAGAGAGCATATGTAGGACGAGCAATTGCGAGAGTTGAAACAAATTCCTGCATCCCTCAGTGTGCTAGGCAAATCACAGTAGTATTTTGTAGGCACTTGACAAATGATAAATTGCCTAACATTGATTAGGTTTTAGCTATTTAATGTGATTGATACTTAAATATTACTAATTGGAATCATCAAGAGAGTTTGGTAAAAATGTTGCTGCTTGGACTCCACCCGACCTACTGAATCAGAAGTTTTGGGAGTAGGACTGGAACGTTGATGTGTTTAAAACATTCTGCTGGTGAATGTAATATACAGACAGGATTGATAACAACTGCTTTTTCAGAGCAGATATTTCTTTTTCAATTTAGGTGCAATTCATGTAACTAAGAAGTGTACATTTTAAAATGTGTAATTCAACAACATTTAATATGTTCACAACATTGTGCAGCCATCGCCTCTAGCTAGTTCCACAACATTTGTATCACCTCATAAGGAGATTGTATACACATTAAGCATTCATTGCCCATTTCTCCCAAACCTCTATCTCTTAGCAGCTACTACTTTCTTCTCTGTCTCTATGGATTTGCTTATTCTGGGTATTTCATATATATGGAACCACAAAAAAGTACTTTTTGTATCGGGTTTGTTCATTTTGCATAATGTTTTCCAGGTTCGTTCATTTTTGTAATACATACCAATATTTCATTCCTTCTTATGGCTGACTGACATTCTATTGTGTGGGCAGACCACATTTTGTTTACTCATTCATCCAGTGAATGACTTTGGAGTTGTTTATACCTTTTGACTAGCTGCTATGAAAAGTTGTGTACAATTATTTATTTCAATACCTGCTTTCTGTTCTTTGGGTTATGTACCTAGGGGAGAATTTCTGCATGATGTGATCATTATGTTTAATTTTTGAGGAACCACAAAACTTTTCCATAGCAGCTACACCATTTTAAATTCCTATTAGCGATGCATAAGGGCTTCCATTTCTCCTCTTTCTGGCCAACATTTGTTTCCTGCTTTCTTTTTTTTTTTAATTGTAGCCATCTTGTGGCTTTGACTTGTATTTCCATAGTAACTAATGATGTTGTGACTCTCTTCATATACTTGTTGGCTATTTGTGTGTCTTATTTGGAGATATATGTATTTAAGTCCTTGGCCTATTTGTAGTTGGGTTGTTTATCTTTTGTTGTTGAATTCTTAGTACATTTTGGTACTAGACCATTTTAGTTACATGATGTGCAAATTTCTTCACTCATTTGTGGGTTTTCTTTCCAGTTTCTTGGTGGTATCCTTTGATACACAAAAGTTTTTAATTTTGATGGGGTCAGATTTGTCTTATTTGCTGCTTATGTTTTGGGTCGTATCTAAGTATTCATTGATAAATGCAAGTTCATCAAGACTTATGCTTCTATTTTCCTTAAAAGTTTGATAGTTGTAGCTCTTTAATTTGGGTCTTTTATCCAAAAATTGGCTGAGTTTTGTATATGCTATGAGGTAAAGGTCCCACTCCACTCTTGGCAAATAGATTTTTAGTTGTCCTGATAGCATTTGTTGAAGAGACTATTCTATTAAAATCACTGTTTTTTTTTTTTTTTTTTTTTTTTTTTTTTTTTTTTTTGACAGGCAGAGTGGACAGTGAGAGAGAGAGACAGAGAGAAAGGTCTTCCTTTTGCCGTTGGTTCACCCTCCAATGGCCGCCGCGGCCAGCGCGCTGCAGCCGGTGCACCGCGCTGATCCGATGGCAGGAGCCAGGAGCCAGGTGCTTTTCCTGGTCTCCCATGGGGTGCAGGGCCCAAGCACCTGGGCCATCCTCCACTGCACTCCCTGGCCACAGCAGAGGGCTGGCCTGGAAGAGGGGCAACCGGGACAGAATCCGGCGCCCTGACCGGGACTAGAACCCGGTGTGCCGGCGCCGCTAGGCGGAGGATTAGCCTAGTGAGCCGCGGCGCCGGCCAAAATCACTGGTTTTAATAAGAAGAAATTCTCATAGCTGTTATTCATACATACTCAGGTGTAAAGCTTTGTGCTTTCCTTGGTACCATGGTCCTTCAGGGGAAAGAGATGTGGTTCTATGAACAAGAGCAAAAATAAGATGGAGTAGGGAGGGTGGAACTGAAATGGACATGGAGGTTGGCCTCTTGGAGAGGTTACACCAATCTAGGAATGTTCCCAAAGGAATGATCATTTCTGCCAAACTTCCCAAAGTTTTATTGTCAGATATTTCACAGGCATGTATGGACTTATTAAAAATCTAGATGACTGTTGACAACTTGTCAAATAGTTAACTATGATCCAGCTTATTAGATTTCTATCCTCATGCAACAGAACCATACTCAATGCAATAAAGTTCTGAAGAGAGAGAGGGAGGGAGGGAGGGAGGGAGGAAGGCTGGGAGGGAGAAGAAGATGCTAGTTGCCTGTTAGAGACCATGTCTCATTCTCTGGTTTCCATAGCACCTCACTTTCTCCTTGATACAGGTTAAATTCCTGTAGGTATACTGGTATGCGAATGTTTGAATTTTGATACAATGGGAGATGGACAGGTAGTCAGAATGTCTTCATTCATTTTAAAAAATGTTAAAAATATTCAGAATGCCCATGTTATTATCATGGGCTTGGCTGTCATTCCCATGTAGTAGTATAGAGAATATAGAAAACAGAGTTGATTTTGCCTTATGCAATTTTGGGCTTAAAAGAATCTGATGATTGCTAAGTAAGAAAAACCAATGGGAGACTGATGTATAATTTATGTAATACCTGGTACCCACAGGAAACTTCTGTTGTGATTTTCTAAGTCGGTAAAAACTCAAAACGAGATAAATGAAGAAAATGTGTACTTATGAGACAGCATAGCAGTCTTCTCTAAGCACATTAAGGAGAGAGATGTCTGCAGCTTTATTTGGCAATTGTATACAAACCTCACAGGCAGTACAGCTATTTTATTCATTTAATTAAAAATGGAAAATGTAGTATAATGAAAAAAGGAAGCTGTGGAAAATGATGAACCACACTCCCTGAGTTCCAACCTATTTCTTGAATTTTGTGTAGTTAAGTTTTCCTGGCAATTAAGATGTTTAAAACAATGGAACGAAAGTACAGAGCCATGGGATGGCTGGTTAATTTCCTCATAAAGTTATTTTTTAAAAATCCCTTGGCGATTCCTCGGTAAGCAAAAAACTTAAACCTCAATGTTAATTGCCTTTATTAGTGCTGACAATCGTAGTTTCCTCTAATGATCAGGTTTGTTCTCTGCTCCATTTGCTGAGCTGAGTTGTAAATTATTCATGGGTATGAGGGCTACTTTACCACAGATGGAAATACTTTGCGGATTTTGTTTCCCACCAGATGTGTCAACAAAATCCTTAATGTTCAGAACAGCTTCTTACTGCCATTTGTAAATCTTGTGTAAAAATCTGTCTCCCTATCTACTGACCATTGCGCCTCTCCTCAGTGTGTGTCAGGCAAAGGCAGTGGGATTTTGCATATGATGTTGCATTGCAAATCTGCTGGACTTACTGCTTGGTGCTAAATGGGAAACACCGGGCAAGTCATTTTGGTGTTGGTTTCCCTTGGCCTTGCTGTAAAATAAGAGTTGACTTACTTGTCACCCACCTTGACATTTGATTATGTCATGAGGACAGCTAGCTTCCAGCCATTGCCAAAAACAAACAAAAAACAAACAAACAAAAAAAAAAAAAAAAAAAAACCTCCTTCGGCCTAGCCCAGGTGGTTACGAAGTCGGCATAAAGAGCCCCAACTTTGTCTTGATACTCTAAAAATCATGAAACAACTAACTAGTTAGAAGCCTCCATTCTACCCCTCCACCTGCACACAGCACCAGATAAATGAGCAGTTACTACTGTTGGACCAGTTGTACTGATATGCCTAAGCAGTAACCTGTGTCTGCATAGAATAACAGCCAACCATTCTTTTTGCACACTGCTTTGAACCTTTCTAAGTATTTTACATATATTTTCTCCTTTTTCCCAGAATAGAATGAGGGTGATGATGAAGATGGTCTGGAAGCACATTTTCAAGGAACATGAGTTGAGGTTTTCAATCTTATGCAAAATGAAAGCCTGCATTTTTCCTCAGAGATTGCGTTTATGTTGTTCTTCCTGAATTTCATTAGCTTCTCAATCCCAACTTGAAAGAAGACTGTGAAAGGCAATGAAGACATTGAGAATGTGGCGGCAAATGCTGAATATAAAGTAGAAAAAAATGGAAGGCTTTCCCTTGAATTTAAAGAAAATAATGGTCTTGGCACTCTAATCATTGGCTTTGGGTATTACAGCCTGAGGATTGTAAAAAACCAGGGAAATTGCATGAATCTGAAACTCGAGGCAAGAAATGCTTGAAAAGATATATAGATTGTGGGATGTGGCTGGGTTGCTAAGATGAATTGTAGAAATTTAGCAAGAGTAACTTAATTTTTTTGTTCCCACTGTTCCTCCATAACGAAATCTCCACAACACTAAAAGACTATGAGGGCTCCAAACAGATGGGAAAAGCAAATGTACCTTGAGTTTCCCTTTAAACAGAGTTCCTGAGCACCCTGGGAGATAGGCGGATAAAGCTGTATTTCTGGGCTCAGTGCGAATTTGTCCATCTCAGCCCCTAGGAGCTGGCTTCTTGGACAATGGCAAAATCAGTGGTTGTACTCAAAAACTTGGCTGCATGATTTTTGCTTATAAAAATTATTATAAATGTAAAATGAATACACACATGCACGAACATATATGTACATTTTTCTTCCTTTTAAAGAAGTAGTGATGTGGGTTTTATATTTGCTTTGTTTTATTTCAACCTGTTTCTCTTAGAGCTTTTGGAGCATTGCAAAGCTGACTAGATCTCCTTTGGCTATAAAGTGTTAGTCTCGGCTCAAGAGCTCACTTCTAAGGCTATCTGGAATCTGAAGCCCAATAGTTAAAAATAGTAGAGGGAAGGAACCATTCCTGATTGATTTGATGTGTGTGCCGGTCCACCTCAAAATAGAAACATCAATAAATGTTTCCATTTTATATCCAAAAGCTTCCCTATTGGAGAACCAGATGGGCTCATAAACACATAGTTGTGTATTCCTTTGCATCTCACCTTAGTCCCAGGACTGGAGTCTACTTGGGAAGTTGTTAGAACTGCAGATTCTTGACCCTACCCAATATCTGAATCAGAAACTCTGAGGGTGGAGCCCAACAGTCTATTTTAACAAGCCTTCCAAGTGATTTCTAGCATATGCTCAAGTTTTAGAACTATTGGTATTTGCTAATATAGTGGGTTTCAAAGTTATCTGAACACATAGAATTGCCTGCAAAACTTAGACAATATGCCTGTTTGGGTCTTACTGCCAGAGATTCGAATTTAGTTGGTGTGGGGTATGGCCTGATCATTGAAGGTTTAAAAATCTCTCTAGATGGTTTTAATACTCAGATGAGTTTGTGGACCCACTAACTTCAGCCTACTCTCTTGTTAAGAGGTAATTTCAAAAAAAAAAAAAAAAAAAAGAAAAGAAAAGAAAAAATAGGAAACAACAGTGACAGGAAAAACAAAATAGGAGTTTGGGAAGAGAAAGTGAGTTAAACATACAAATGCTGTCTGCTGTATCTAAAAAGAATCTGAGTCAGTCTCAAACCTTTTCAAATGATGATTAACTTACCAGGTAAGAACATTTTCTGTGTGAGGAATAATCTTGTTTTTATAGTTGTCATACTTCAAAGTTTATGTCAGAAAGAAAGCTTCCTATGGGATTGCAAAGTCAAAAAAATATTTTCAAAATTTTTATACTATATTGCTTTGGAACATAAGAATATTGGTTATAAGTATCTGCATTGCCCTTGTTCTTTGAGATTACAATGACGAAGTTACATTTTAAGCCTGTATTTGTTTTAGTTCATTTAATCTTAGAAGGGACATCGGAGGCCACAGATGCTATCGCAGTCCTCCTGTTCAGTTGCCACTGGAAATTTGCTGGGAGACTGAACTGCCTGCCTTGCACAAGCACCAACCAACTTTTGGGAAGTTCTGATACTAACAGTTTCCAACTGAGCTACTTTCTTCTTGTAAGTTCTACTCACTCATCTCAGTTCCCCTCCAGAGAACCAGTGCTAAGAAGCAGATTGTTTAAAATCTTGCAGATCAAGGAAAGATGAATAAATATAACTCAGAAGTCTGATGGGGGTTTTGAGGGTTGTGATCACGTAGAAGATAATTACTTGTACCATTTGCCCTGTTGGTTTTGATTAACGGGATACATAGAGAGGTCAGTTAATGGTTGCAAGGTTAATGTTATTATTTATAAAATTGGATCTTTGACCTGCAACTATCATCTGACTTCCACTACTTCTGAACTGGACTGACTTTGTTGCGGGGCAGAGCAGTCACCCCTGTGACTGAATCTGTGACATCCTACCAGGGCAGATTGGAGCAGCCCACCAGCACCAAAGGGACAAGCAAGCAAGAGGTGTACCCATACAACACCCGATGGCCATTTTCCTTATCTCTATTGTAGGATATTGTGGTATTGAAGGGAGAAACCCAAAAAGTTTCTTTAATTCTGGAAGAGAAGACCCTGGGGATGTGTGGTCACAAATTCCATTCACCAACACACTTCAAGCCTCTGTACATTTTAATTCTTGTAATATTTGAAGGTAATTATTAGATGCCATTTAAATAATTTTTTTTTTTGCCAGGCAGAGTGGACAGTGAGAGAGAGAGAGAGAAAGGTCTTCCTTTTGCCGTTGGTTCACCCTCCAATGGCCGCCGCCGCAGGCGCGTTGCGGCCAGCGCACCGCACTGATCCGATGGCAGGAGCCAGGAGCCAGGTGCTTTTCCTGGTCTCCCATGGGGTGCAGGGCCCAAGCACCTGGGCCATCCTCCACTGCACTCCCTGGCCACAGCGGAGAGCTGGCCTGGAAGAGGGGCAACCGGGACAGAATCTGGCGCCCCGACCGGGACTAGAACCCGGTGTGCCGGTGCCGCAAGGCGGAGGATTAGCCTAGTGAGCCATGGCGCTGGCTTTAAATAATATTTTTTTAAAAAAAAAACTAAAAATGCCAAGATTTTCAGGCTCTTTACAATGCTTATTATCCATATCTGGGCACAACCTGCTTTGTTATTACTCCTCTTAAGGAGTGATCTTCAAAAGGAGAAGTATTTTAATTTCTGTGTGTGTGTGTGCTTTTATTTTTAGACACATTTGAATGGTTGGTACTTTTTAATATTGTTGAGTGAGTTGTTTCTTTTTTTTTTTTTTTTTTTGACAGGCAGAGTGGACAGTGAGAGAGAGAGAGACAGAGAGAAAGGTCTTCCTTTTTGCCGTTGGTTCACCCTCCAATGGCCGCCGCGGCCGGCGCGCTGCGGCCGGCGCACCGCGCTGATCCGATGGCAGGAGCCAGGAGCCAGGTGCTTTTTCCTGGTCTCCCATGGGGTGCAGGGCCCAAGCACCTGGGCCATCCTCCACTGCACTCCCTGGCCACAGCAGAGGGCTGGCCTGGAAGAGGGGCAACCGGGACAGAATCCGGCGCCCCGACCGGGACTAGAACCCGGTGTGCCGGCGCCGCTAGGCGGAGGATTAGCCTAGTGAGCCGCGGCGCCGGCCGAGTGAGTTGTTTCTTAGCCCGACGGTATATAGATAATCTTTCTTTTGGTTGTCACCCAGACCACCTGGTGGGTGGAAAATCACTAGCTAATGACAATCAAACTTCCCAACTGCACCCAGAAAGGCACATGACTTATCTGGGAGAACTTGTTGGACTGCAAGCAAACAAATTCCACCTAATTATAAGGAGACTGCTGTCACACACGCTTGGGTTATAGTATAGCCCTTATGCACCAGTCAGCCCTAACATCATTCACTCTTATGCCACCCATAACACCAGTCTCAACCAGTTGCTTCCTGCAATATATTTTTTAAAAATACTTTAAAATACTGTTTAAAATTTAAGCCCTTGATTACATGGAGCTAATTTTTGCATTAAGAATGAACTCCAATTTTATCTTTTCCATAATTACAATCAACTATTTCAGCATATTTGTTCAAGACTCCAACTTTTCACCCAATTTCTGATGATCCTTAGGTCATCTACCAGTTTTCCATTTATGTGTGAATCATTTTCTAGGGTCTTCGTTTAGTTACAAGAATTAATTGGTCTCTCCTTATCCCAAAATATAATATTTCAAGTGCCATAATTCATTTCATACAAGTCCCCATATCTTGTTTTTCTTCAGAATTGTCTTGGGTATTTTTGGCCTTTTATTCTTTTTTTTTTAGATTTATTTATTTATTTGAAAGAGTTACACAGAAAGAGAAGGAGAGGCAGAGAGAGAGGTCTTCCTTCTGCTGGGTCACTCCCCAGATGGCCGCAATGGCCGGAGCTGCGCTGATCCGAAGCCAGGAGCCAGGACCCTCCTCCAGGTCTCCCACGTGGGCGCAGGGGCCCAAGCACTTGGGCCGTCTTCTAATGCTTTTCCAGGCCACAGCAAAGAGCTGGATCAGAAGTGGAACAACTGAGACTTGAACCAGTGCCCACATAGGATGCTGGCACTGCAAGCAGCAGCCCTACCCACTATGCCACAGTGCCAGCCCCATGAATAGATGTTTTGATAGGGAGGAATCTTTTCTTGTTCCCACTCTCGAAGGGAGTTGATTTAACTTTGACAGTGTGGTGTTTGCTGTAGAGTTTCCTTTGTTATCATGGCCCTTAGGCATCTAGCACTTGGCATAAGCTTCTTGAGACTAGAAACTATAGTTGACCATTTCTATCATCGATTGTTTCATCTTTGCCAGATATGAGATACCTAGAAATCTGCTGAGCCTTCCAATTCAGGAAATACATTTAAGTCCTTCAGGTGGAACCATGGGAGTTCTTCTGACCTAGGATAGAAAAGTAGCACCACTTCATTCTCCCTCATAGGGAAGTGTGAAGTTATAACTTAGCAACAGCTTTGTCACATGAAACCTCATCATCCAATCTTGTCCCATTCCACACTCTGGCTTCTCTTGATATCCTTGATCTGCCTGAATGTGCCATGGGACTGGTTCTTCACTATTCCTTGGTAAATTATGTACCAGTGGGATTAAGTTGCATGCCCACTTTGGTATCTTACATCTTTATTTGTATCTAAATAAAAACAAGGTAGAGAGTCCAGCTGTACATTACTTATGGAAGTGTATTTAGCTTAGTGAAACCTGAAGTACATTCTGTTCCTGAACAATATACAGACTTTAATGCAGGCTTTAGAAAGCTTAAAGTTTACTTACCCAATCCTGTCTATCCTTTTATTGTCCACTATTGTAAGTAAATCTTGTTTATTATTATTATTACAAACTAGTAACCAATTTGGTTTTTTAGATGATGTTCATCTATATTTACCCATAGTTTGCCATACTCTTGACTCAATGTTACTCCTTGCATCTCAGATCTAGTTCTGTGATCATTTTTTTTCATGAGGGTCACCTTTTATAATTTCTTTACCAAAGGTCTGTCGCTTGCATACTATCTCAGTATTTGTTCTGAGGGAGTGTTTCCAACCGGCCCAAGCAACTGTGTCTTGAGTGCCATTGGTGAGACCAAAGGAGAACAATTCATCTCCTAGATCCTAGTTAGTGGGATAAACTTCGATCACAGCAAGTGTTAGCTCTGTCACACAAATTGTTCATGTCCAGTAGGGCCACTGGGAGCTGTTACCCAGGAACCATGGGAAGGAGGTGAGGGGTACAATACTTGGGTATGGAATAAGGTGCTGGCAGGTAGCTCTTGCCTTCAGAAACAGATTTCAATTGCTTGGAATCTACACAGAGCTGATGACTACAGTGACAGCTGATGAGTCAGGTAAAGATGAGATGATAGCAAGTGCTGTGAAATAAGAGTCCTATTTCACTGGGTGTTCTGTGCGTCCCTCCTTCCAGCCCTCCCTTTCTTTTTTGGGGGGAGTAATACTGGGAGAAAATGTATGTGTGAGGATTCTTTGAAACCTTGATTCATTATAATTTCATCAACAAAGCTACTGTGTTTACTTTTGTGAGGTTTCTGGACCTCTTAAATTTCTACCTGTGACTTTTTTTTAGTTCTTTTTTTTTTTAAAGATTATTTATTTGAAAGGCAGAGTAACAGAGAGATACAGAGAGAAAGAGAGATCTTCCCCAGATGGCCGCAATGGCTGGATCTGGGCCAATCTGAAGCCAGGAGCCAGGAGCTTCTTCCCGGTCTCCCACGTGGGTGTAGGGGCCCAAGCACTTGGGCCATCTTCTACTGCTATCCCAGGCCACAGCAGAGAGCTGGATCGGAAGTAGAGCAGCCAGGACTCGAACCGGCACCCATATGGGATGCTGGCACTGCAGGCAGTGGCTTTACCCGCTATGCCACAGTGTGGCCCCTTTGGTTTTCTTAAGTTGTGTGGTTTCTAGATCTGATTTTGCACATGTACCAGCTTGCTGTTAACAATTCGCAGGAGAAAGTCTGCCACTCCCACCCACAGAGACAGAGGTAAGAAAGGCGAATGTCTTCATCAGAACTCTCGGAAATCCAGAGTATGTTTTGTCCTTCCCTTTTCACAGTGGGCAGAGCGCCTGAGGGACTCGGCAACTTCTCTCTTTGCTTAGGTCCAATCATTGCTCCTTTAAAACCCAAAACTCTTAGCCACCAGAGATCAGCAGACAACCCCAGGGCAGCTGCTGGCATGAGCATTTTGTTGTCTCTCTGCACTTAGGCTTTTGCTCCCTTTTGGCTGCTGCGGGCTTTTTTCATTTTCTTGCTAACTCATCTTGCTATTTATCTGAACTCTCTCTCTCTCTCTCTCTCTCTCTCTCTCTCTCTCTCTCTTTCTCTCTCTTTCTCTCTCTCTCTCTCGCACACACACACACACAGGTCACTTTAAAATATTCTTGGAAAAATGGAATTAAAAGATAAGTTTATCCTGGTGGAAAAAATTTGAAATTCATGCATAGTTTTTCGCAATGTGGATTTTCTACACACTTACGTGAAGACCCTTTATATACATGGTTTTCAAACTGGTTTGATACCAAAATAAGCTCATCTTTTAATTCTACTTTCCAAAAATATTTAAAGTACCCTCATATAATATAGTACACACACACACAGTCCAGCTTTGTTAGGTATTTTGTACAAGGAATATTTTCCACATTATTGTGTATTCTATTAAAGCAGTATCAAACTGCTATTTAATTATAAGCTAACCTTTAGAAAGGTATTTCTACTTAACTTTTCCTAAAAATTGGTAAGCAGGTTCTATGTTTCTTTCTGTTGCAAAGATCTTAGCATTTCTAGTGTTACAGTCTCTTAGAAGCCCCCTTGCTAGTCTGTTTGCTGGAGTTCTTTTGTCCTTAAGGATAAAACTCATGTGAATACTGTACGTTCTGTTCTGTCCCTAAAAATGAGTGCAAAGGTCCTTGGTATTTTAAAAGGAAACAGACCCTGGTCATCTTTTGCTGTGCACAAAAACATCGGACACGTAGTGGCTGGAAACAATGATTATTTTGTTATATTTGTTTAGTATTCTTGTGTGCAGTTTGGGGGCTTTATAAGTTAGGCTGAGAGTTCTCATTTGGAGTTTCTTATGTAATTGTAGCAGCTGGAGTTGGAGTCGTCTCAATAGTCTCTTCACTCACGCGCTTTCCTGTTGATGCTGGATGTCTACTGGAGCTTCAGCTGGGCTATGGTTAGAACATATGGCTGAAAAAAGCAGTCTCTCCGTTTACCCCGGTCTTCCTTACAGCCTTGTGATTGGGTCCCAAGAGAAAGCACCCCAGGGGAGAGACTGCTCAGTTACAGTATCTTTGATGGTCTAGCCTCGAAAGTAATCACCTCTGCATTTGATTTGTTAGAAGAGAATTTCCAAGCCCATCCAAGTTTGTAAGGAAGAGAATCAGACTGTATCTTTTTGAAGAATTGAAGAACTTATGGACACGTTACAACCACTAGA
This sequence comes from Oryctolagus cuniculus, assembly GCF_964237555.1. NCBI lineage: Eukaryota > Metazoa > Chordata > Mammalia > Lagomorpha > Leporidae > Oryctolagus > Oryctolagus cuniculus. Next base: position 8,444,579 of record NC_091453.1, read on the forward strand.
GATTTAATTTGCAAACTTAGAAGGGTATCAAAGGTTTACAAGTTCTAACAAAATTTTAGTTGTGAATGCTCTTCAATTCCTGGTTGTATTTTGGTGGAACTACGAATGTGTTTATGCCCTCACCTTCATTACTCATTGGATGTCAGTCACTGAAATCTTCGGAACAAAATTTCATTTATGTCCAAGTTCTGAAATGCATCCAACCTACAAAAATCATTATTGTGTCTTTCAGGATTATTCAAATAATCATGATGTGGTCTCAGCCTGCACACTGACAGATTTCTAAGTAGTACGCAGCATCATGTCTGTGCTGTGCCAGAGAGCCACTGGTGGCTCCGCATCTCCGTCTACTCAGTGCGGTGTGAAAGCCTCCCATGACTGGCTCCTTACCCTTTGTCGTGCTTCATCTCCTATTTTGCATTTGTGCTTTATGCTCTAACAGGACTAACACGATGCCTTGTCACGTCTCTGTGACTTTGAGTATGTTGATTCCTTTGATGGAATGGTTGTTTCTAACTTAGCTGCCTAGAAATCGTAAGCATTCTTAGGGTGTGTTCAGAGATGGCAGTGTTCCCGAATCAGTAGTGCCCGTTTTGTGGTACACTTGTTGGATGTCAGCATCTTTTCTTTTCAGACTTCTGAGTTCACATGTATTCTACTTCTCTACTTATTTTTCTTCTTGGCAAGACGTAATACAGAAACTTTCCCTTCTGACCCTGGAAACATCACTTGGCAACTCCGAGAAAGAACTCAGCAGTTTGTGAGACCTCTCAATCTTCAAAGGACTCCAGTCAGTTTCTCTCAAGAAAACTCCCATCCTACCTTCCTTTGGTGACTCACAGTCAAAATCCATGTTGTCTCCAACTGTGAAAATACAGTTTTATTGAGTTCCATGAATAACAACTGGAACTAAGATTTTTCTTACAGAGATACAGCCTAAAAATAGGTAATTCATCAGTATAAAAGAAATGAATCATTATAAAAATAAAAATAGTTTACAGAAGTAAATATAGTATACACAATTTTTAAAGCATAAAAACTAGGGGGAAAACTAGGGAGAAGAAAATTATTATAGTGGGAAATATTAATGTAATTTCAACCCCCTAATTATGGCACATACCAGTATTTTCATTTTCCCCTTTAAAAAATGTATTTATTTTAAAGAGTTATAGAGATCTACAGATCTTCCATCTGCTGGTTTACTCCTTTACTCCCCAGGTAGCTGCAACAGCCAGGGCTGCACCAGGCCAAAGCCAGGGGCTAAGGGCTTCATCTGGGTCTCCGACACTGGTGGCATGGGGCCAGATACATGGGCCATCTTCTGCTTTTCTTCAGGCCATTAGCAGGGAGCTAGATCATAAGTGGAGCAGTTAGGACATGAACCGGTGCCCACAGGGGATGCCAGCTGGGCAGCAGATTTATCTGTTCTGCCACAATGCCAGCCCCCTCAATTTTCCTTTTTAAACAACATGCCACCAAACATCTGTACACAGAAAAAGTGTTTTTCCTTAACTTCTATCTTTTGATATAAATTCCTTTCCTGGAATGGAACAACTAAGTCAAATGATACAAATTCTTTTAAACCTCTTGATACATGTTTGTAAATTTACCATTTTTTCCCAGGAGTTCATGACATTTCTGTTTAACTGTACCAGCTTTGGCATTAGAACACATGGCTGGAAAAAGTCTTACTAATTTGAAAATTAGAAAATAAAAATCTTTTTTTATTTATAATTCAATAAAGTGAAGTGTTTTCCATATTGTTAGGGGGTAGGAAGTGGATTGGACCTTGATCCACAAGAAGAGATTTATGTGAGCTGGTATGAGATGGGGGCAGATATTGTAGGTGAGAGGAATGTTGTTAACAGTTATGGGAAAGGATTCTTTGATATCCAGATTATTTTCCTTGAGAAACTAATTTGGCATTCTTTATGATTTTTCAAAGATGGAAGGATTGTTGTTTGTTGCTTCACTTATATTTCAAATACACTGTAAACCAGATTTTTAAAAATTAGATCTTCTTCATCCTCCCTCAGAGTTGGGCTTAATATATTCCTGTTCAGTTTTATCCCTTGTGTGATGGATAAGGTGGCTCATATTTATGGTATCTGATGAGTTCTACAAAGTCTAATTATGAAAGAAAATTAAATTTGAATTTTCCTAAGTTTGGTGCCAATTAAACTATGTCAGTGAATGTTTCCTGAAGTTTCTGTTGTTGACTTCATTGCTCTTAATTGATTTCACTAAACTAGCTCTGTACCTACTTTGAGTAAAGAGTCTACGCAGGATGTGTTGGTAAAATCAATATTTGGCTTTCTTTTTTATTAACTCCTTTGATATTTCTGGGAAATACATTATTGCTCCAGAAATTCAATGAGCATGCCAGTGACTCACTTGCTTTCCTCTCCTTCTATTTGCTTACTTGAATTTTTTTAAACTTTTATTTAGTAAATATAATTTTCCAAAGTACAGTTTATGGATCACAATGGCTTCCCCCCCCATAACTTCCCTCCCACCTGCACCCCTCCCATCTCCCGCTCCTTCTCCCATTCCATTCACATCAAGATTCATTTTCAATTATCTTTATATACAGAAGATCGATTTAGTATATATTAAGTAAAGATTTCATCAGTTTGCACCCACACAGAACATAAAGTGTAAAATACTGTTTGAGTACTAGTTATAGCGTTAATTCACATTGGACAACACGTTAAGGACAGAGATCCCACATAAGGGGTAAGTACACAGTGACTCCTGTTGTTGACTTACCAATTAAAGGCAGAGTTACAGAGAGAGATCTTCTATTTGCTGGGTCACTCCCCAAATGGTCACAACAGTCAGAGCTGGGCCAGGCTGAAGCCATGAGCCTAGAATTCCATCTGGGTCTCCCACATGGGTTCAAGGGTCCAAAGATTTGGACTGTCTTCTGCTGCCTTACTAGGTGCATTATCCACGGAGCTGGATTGGAAGTGGAGCAGCTGGGACTTGAACTGATGCTCATATGGAATGCTGGCATTGCACATAGTGGTTTAATCCACTGTGTCACAATGCCAGTTCTGTCTGTCTGGAGTTTTAAGGTCTCTTGGAAGTGGCTCGTTCAGTCTAAATGTTGACCTACCCATCTCAGACTGCTGTTTCTTAAAGTGTCTTTTTAAAAATTGCAGTTTAATAATTTGTGTTAAAAACAGAGTATTTTGAGGAATTGATGTTGGAAGTTTCTCTAGTTTGCCATACAGCCTGGGAGACAAGGCCATTTTGTTCCTTCTATCGTACATTAAAGCCATTTACTAGGGAAAACATTGTTATGTTGGAAGGCTTAGAATTTATAGACCAGGGAGTGATCTTATGGTCATTGACTATCCATCTTTGTACAGAATGTCCATATGCTTATAAAACGTGCCTTTCTAGACTCACATTCTTCGTTTGCTGTTATTCGTGTACCCACTAATGTGTGCATTTTGAATTATCTTGGCTAAATATACTCATCTTTTCCCTCTCAGTACAACACAACGTCTCAATTCCAAATGTCAACAGCTTCTACACAGTCTTAGAAAAAGGGTCAGCCCGAAAAAGATCTGGCTCTGAGGACCAGCTGAGCGCTTCTAATCTGGAAGTTCATGATCTCATCATTCTGTGCTATTCCTCAGGCCCTGCAACTTCCCACATTGACTCACAATCCAAGTCCTTGTAGATACTTGACTTGGATCACTCAAGGATGGCTCAAGTTGGACAAGCACCTCAGTGATGAAACTTCAGTGTGGTGTGAACCCTGCCCAGGTATATAGCTCAGTTTCTTATATCTTTGTGCTGAAACTTCCAAGAGTCATTTAAGATTTGTCAGAGTAGTAAGCAAATTGAGGGACTAGGATGTCACTGTACTTAACCAGTTTTCACAAATACCTTGGAACAGTGTTTCTAAACCCTGACTGTACACAGGAGTCACCCATGGAGTTTTAAAAAGATACTCCTATCTAACTTTAATTTCTAAGCAAATAGATCAATATCTCTAGGGAGGAGATCCAAGCCTCCGTACTTTTTAAAAAAATCAGATGTTCTTATGTGCAGCCAGGATTAAGAAACGATGATGTAAAATAAAAGCTATAAACTCAGTAACAAATGCTGATATCATCAACCTAGAGAAATCTTCAGAAAGTTGGGGGAGTTATTTGTGGCTGGTTTTCCAATCTCTACAGTGTCTGTAGAAACCACGCCTAAGAATAGCCTCCCTGCTAAGCAGCTCAGCTGCCCATCTGGCTGGAGTTGCCATTGCACCTGGTGGCATCCTGGAGATACACTTGCAACATGTGCCTTTAGCTATCACAAAGTCCCTCAGTTGATGCAAATATGCAGTGTGGGGTGGGGGCTGCAGAGTACTGGCAGGTGAAAAAATGGAGGGGAGGGACGGGGAGTTTGTGTCTTACCAATCCAAGTGGTAATGTGTCGATTATGGAAAAAAGTGGTTTTAGTATCTTAGCTTTTCAGATGACTGAGGAAAGTGAAAAATCAAGACAGAAACATAGGAAGATGTTTCTATTTGAAGGTTTGTTTTCTTTCAAGTGTCCTGGTTTGGGTTAGTTTGACCCGCTACATCTGAAAAATAATTTTCCTCTTAGGATATTATTTAAACACTAAGTGACCATGGAACAAAATCCAAAGCTGTGCCAAATAGATAATTGTTTCCAAAGTTTCCATAGATAAATAATTTTTCCAAATGACCCAGAATAATAGGGTGAGAAGAAGTGCTTTAAACAATAGCTATTCAGTGACATTCTCCTTGTCTGCCTTTCCAATAACATCCGAACAACTGGCTCCGAATCCATGTCTAATATGAAATTGAAAAATTGCAGAGTTAGGGTTTATGATGAACAAAACCCAGCTGGAGCATCCGATGAACAATGTCAGGAAGGTTTGGTGAAACCAATCTGGCCTGCTGTGGTGCTGCCTCAAGGGAACGATAGGTTTGAAAGGACACAACCTAATTTCTCTCTGCAGCTGGGTGTCATTGACTAATGAAAATATATTGGCACGCTGCTCACGGGTTATTGTTCCATGTAACTGCACCTCGTAGCTGGGGATTTGTAAGCAGACCATGATTGAAAGCAATATGACTGTGCTCACTTATTAAAATATTCCAAATACAGCCTGCCCTATTTATTGGAAACCAAGTTTGACAAGATTATGTTGATATGAGGAACGGATAATGAAACATCCCTGTGCATAGGCACTGCCAATGTCAAGTGGGCAGAATTACAGTCCTTAAATATTTATATAGGAAAATGAAATGCAACTATTACTACTTCCAGGAAGTGATAGAGTGTGAGAGGAGAAATAGACGTGAGGAATAGGCTCCTGGGCTACTTCTAACAGGCCAATTTATCATTTTTATAAAATGCCTGTGGATCTCATTTGTAGGATGTCTTCAAAGAATGGGAAAAAGCATAAACATCTCTAAACCTCTAAAAATGAGTCATGTTTAATAGAAGTGTCCAAAAACTTGACGACTAAATTAATGTTTCAGAAAGTCTTCATTTTTATAAGGGTAACTTCTTTGGGGCTGATTTAAATTCTAGCTTATTTATTTATTCAGTCATCTAAAGTGCACGCTTCACTAACTTGAATAATGTAATTTTATTTTGCTTTGATGTTATTTTGGCTAGTAATCCCTAAAAACAAACACAGGTAAATGTCCAGACAGGCAATATTCACCTTTAAAAGCTACATAAAGCAATTAAAAAAAGTCATCAGTCTAAGAATCAGAAGATCTGAGTTACAACCCAAAGTGTGCCTCTATGTAGAATTGTGGCAAAGTTGCTTTCTCATTCCAGGCCTCATTTCCTGTTTACCGTCTATATTTTGTGAATTGAGATTTGACAAAATCTATTTTTCCCGAAATATTTTAGGCATCCCTTTCTGATATTCAACAAACTTAACCATTTTTGAAATTTGGCTTCTTAACAAGTTTACATGTATTCATGCAAACAGGGCTACAGACAAGCAGAATGTGCCTGGATGCTGTGGCCTCTGGCTACCCTGCTTTTTAGGCATCCCTGCCTTGATAGCTCTTTGCTCACTCTGAAAGCCAGGCTTTAGGACTTCTGCCCTCATCCTGTCTTGCTCCTCTCTTTCTGCCTGGTAGTCTCCTCAGTCTCTGCTATTAGCAGCCCCTTCCCTGAGGAGGAAGCTCGGTAGTGCCTTTTGCAGGCTTAAGGTCTTTCTCCTTGCCCTTGAGTTACAGGTTGAGGAAGCAAAGTCAATTGTAGTTTCCTTAAAGTGCTGCATTGAAGGCAAAATGAAAACCACTCAACTAAAATTCAGATATCTTCAAAAGGCTGTTAAAAGCATCACATTCAATACAAAATGCTCTGAACTATACAGTCACAAGAAATACTTTTTTAAAATAAATCAATAGATCTGCTATTGGCTGAATTAATTTTTAATGAATTACACTAGAGATAAAACTGAAGTGTCTTTACTTTTCCCTTCCTTCTTTCCATTCACCAAGAACCTCCTCTATTTTTTTAACCACCTTCAGTCAGCTGGTATTGAACTGAATAAAGCAGTTAGCAAGAATGTGTAGAAGGAGAAAGAACATGGTTTAATTGCAGTTGTTTTCAAACTGTCACAAGAAGTCTTTTCAGAAGCCTTTTCCAGGCTTTGTTTCAAGAGCAAAAGTCTGATTCAAGAGCATTCTGTAGTTGTAAGGGGAGTGATTAAACACTTACCGATGGCAATTACTTTTCTTACTGAAATCAGAGTTTTCTCAATACCATATAATAAAAAAATCAAAAAGTTGGATGCTTGGACAGATTTGTTGACACTCATAATTTTCAATTTCAAAAATTTCCAAGAAAATTCACTTTTATCTTTGATATTATAAATAGATGCTGCACATACCACTCAAAAAGGTTGCTATTTTTATTAAGAGGAAATTATTATTATATCAGTTATAAAAATTGAGGTTATATAAGATTGATTCAGGGGAAATGTTTTTATTGTTAAAAATGCTTGGCTGGCGCTGTGGCTCACTTGGTTAATCCTCCACCTGCGGCTCTGGCATCCCATATGGGCACTGGGTTCTTGTCCCAGTTGCTCCTCTTCCAGTCCAGCTCTCTGCTGTGGCCTGGGAAGGCAGTGGAGGATGGCCCAAGTGCTTGGGCGTCTGCATCCATGTCGGAGACCGGGAAGAAGTACTTGGCTCCTGGCTTCAGATCGGCATAGCTCTGGCTGTGGCAGCCATTTGGGGGGGTGAACCAACTGAAGGAAGACCTTTCTCTCTCTTTCTCTCACTGTCTATCTGTCAAATTAAAACAAATGCTTGAATATCACTGACAGCATAAAGATGAGAACTCTGGACTTGGCAAATGACCATTAGGTTTCATGTCCGTACTCCACTAGTGACTAGCTAAATTTGAAGGAATCATTTGAAAAACTTGGGCTTCAGTGAATATTTTTTGAAATTTTTCCCCCAGAAACCCTTCACTTAAGGTATACAAACTTCATGTATTTCATAAATAGAACTTGAGGGACATAGTGATTCTTTCTACCCTACTCACCCTCCCACCCACATTCCCATTCTTCTTCCTCTTTATTTCCATTTTTACTTCTTATTAAGATCTATTTTCAATTAACTTTATATACATTAAATTAACTCTACTAAGTAAAGAATTCAACAGATAATATGAAAAAAACCTCCTCAAAGTTGAGCCAAGGACTGTTCAAAGTCATCACATCTCAAAGTGTCAATTTTACTTGTGAAGATTAATTTTAGGTACTCTGTTAGTCACCCCAGATCAGGGAGAACATATGGTACTTATAATTTGGGGACTGGCTTATTTCACTAACTATAATGTTTTCCATTTGGATCCATTGTGTTGCAAATGACAGGATTTAATTTTTTTAACTACTGTGTAGTAGTCTATCATGTATCTTCCATAATTTCTTTATCCAGTCTTTAGTTATGGTAGAATTAAGCAGTGAAGCCATTGGGTCCTGGGCTTCTCTTTGTTGGGAGGTGTTGCAGTTGATTTCTCAACAATGTTACAGTGGATTAGTTTCTGAGAGGAGGAGCATGGTGGGGGAAAGAGGTGTGGAGTCAGTACACACACCCCGGGAGTTGGGTGAAAGTGGGCTTGAGGCAAGCAATCCACAGATGGATTTATTTCAGTTAATACAACAGCTCATATAGCCAAGACCAGCTAGTTCGGTCAAGGGGCAGTCTATGTCCCAACCAGGCAGCCAGGCAGCCTCCGTTTGCCATGTGGTTTCCAAAGCCATCCAATCACAGCTTGTTGCCAGGCAGGCTCCATTGCCAGGTGGGTTTCAAGGCCATTCCTGAGTAACTGACACTCGCTTGCCAGCGGCCATCTTGGCATGGCCTTCTCATTCCACCACAGGAGGGTCCTTATTACTGATTCAGTTTCCATCTTGGTAATGGGTCTGTTTAGGTTTCTTTATTTTCATGGCTCAATTTAGGTAGGTTTTATGTGTCCAGGAGTCAATCTATTTCTTCTAGGTTTCCTGATTTGTTGGCATACAGCTCTTTGTAGTAATTTCTGATAATTCTTTTTATTTTTGTGCTATCTATTGTTAACTTTCCCATAAGTTTTGATGTGTTTTCATCTTCATTCATTTCTAGAAATTTTGTGATTTCTTTTTTGATTTCTTCTATGACATACTGTTCATTCAGGAGCATGTTGTTTAGTCTCCATGTGTTTACATATTATCTAGAGATTCTTGAGTTGTTGATCTCCAGCTTCATTCCATTGTGGTCTGAGAAGATGCATGGTATGATTCCGATTTTTCTTTAACTTGCTGAGACTTGGTTTGTGGCCTAGCCTGTGGTCAGTCCTAGAGAAAGTTCCTTGCACTGGTGAGAAAAGAAGAATGTATATTCTGCAACTACAGGATGAAAAGTTCTGTAGATATCCATTGGGTCCATTTGGTCTATAATGTCAATTAACTCTGTTTCCTTGCTGATTTTCTGTCTGGTTGATCTGTCCATTGCTGAAAGTGGGGTATTGAAGTCCTTATTACTACTGTATTGAATCTATGTCTCCCTTTAGGTCCCTTAATATTTCTTTTAGATAGTCAGTACCCTGAAATTAGGTGCATATTAAGTTTATTATAGTCATATGTTCCTGTTAAATTGATCCCTTAATCATTACATAGTGCTCTTCTTTGTCCCTTTTAACAGTTTTTGTGTTAAAGTCTATTTTGTCTGATATTAGGATGGCTATATTAGCTCTTTTTTGGTTTCTGTTAGCATGGAATATATTTGTCCATCCTTCCCCCTTCAGTCTGCATGCATCTTTTTTGGTGTGATATGTTTCTTGTAGGCAGCGAATAGATGGGTTTTGTTATTTAATCCACTTAGCCAGTCTATTTTTTGAGAGCTGAGACCATTGACATTCAAGGTGACTACTGATAACTGCTGTTTTCTCCCTAACACTTCCCTGATATGGAACTTTCCACTTTTTTTAAAAACTGTTTTCTCTTAGACTGGGGCAGTAAGCTCCCTCCATACTCTGACTTTTTGGAATACTTTGGGCTTCAGTTTCAATCTGCAACATGAGAGAGAATTGTGCTAGTATCTTTTTTTTAACTTTTATTTAATGAATGTAAATTTCCAAAGTACAGAATGTTGATTACAATGGCTTCCCCCCATAACGTCCCTCCAACCCGCAACCCTCCCCTTATCCACTCCCTCTCCCCTTCCATTCATATCAAGATTCATTTTCGATTCTCTTTATATACAGAAGATCAGTTTAGCATACATTAAGTCAAGATTTCAACAGTTTGCTCCCACACAGAAACATAAAGTGAAAAATACTCTTTGAGTGCTAGTTATAGCATTAGATCTCAATGTACAACACACTAAGGACAAAGATCCTACATGAGGAGTAAGTGCACAGTGACTCCTGTTGTTGACTTAACAAATTGACACTCTTGTTTATGGCATCAGTAATCACCCTAGGCTCTTGTCATGAGTTGCCAAGGCTATGGAAGCCCCCTGAGTTCACTGACTCTGATAATTTTTAGACAAGGCCATGGTCAAAGTGGAAGTTCTCTCCTCCCTTCAGAGAAAGGTACCTCCTTCTTTGATGACCCATTCTTTCCACTGGGATCTCACTCATGGAGATCTTTCATTTAAGCTTTTTTTTTCCCCCAGAATGTCTTGGCTTTCCATGCCTGAAATACTCTCATGGGCATTTCAGCTGGATCCGCATGCCTTAAGGGCTGATTATGAGGCCAGAGTGCTATTAGGACATTTGCCATTCTATGGGTCTGCTGTGTATCTCACTTCCCATGTTGGATCATTCTCTCCCTTTTTGATTCTATCAGCTAGTATTTGCAGACACTATTCTTGTTTATGTGATCCCTTTGGTTCTTAGTCCTATCATTACGATCAATTGTGAACAGAAATTGATCACTGGGACTAGTGAGATGGCATTGGTACAAGCCACCTCGATGGGATTGAATTCGAATCCCCTGGTATGTTTCTAACTCTACTGTTTGAGGTAAGTCAGCTTGAGCATGTCCCGAATTACACATCTCTTCCCTCTCTTATTCCCACTCTTATATTTAACAGCAATCACTTTTCAGTTAAGTTTCAGCACTTAAGAAGAATTGTGTATTGATTACAGTATTCAACCAAAAGTATTAAGTAGAACAAACAAACAAAAAATACTAAGAGGGATAACATAATTTATTTTTGAAAAACAAAACAAAAATAATCCATTTAAAGATTAAGAATCCCAGCAGATATTTGATTTTTTTAAAAAGATTTTTACTTATTTATTAGAAATGTATAGTTAGAAACAGAGAAAGGGAGACACACAGAGAAAGGTCTTGCATCTGCTGGTTCACTCTCCAAATGGCTGCAATGGCTGGAGCTGGGCTGATCGGGAGCCAGGAGCTTCTTCTGGGTCTCCCACGCAGGTGCAGGGGCCCAAGCACTTGGGCTATCTTCTGCCTTCCCAGGCCATAGCAGAGAGCTGGATCAAAAGAGCAGCCAGGACATGAACCGGCATGCAAATGGGATGCTGGAGCTGCAGGTAGAGTCTTAGCCTACTCTGCCACAGCTCTGACTCAGTTGTTTAAATAGTTAAAAAGGAGCTGGTTTTTAGAAATAAATACGTAGTAGGTGAGGAATATGAAGAAAGAATAATTGTCTCAGATTTCATCTCATGCAACTACACAGCACTCAGTTGCTCTTTATTTATCTTCGCTGGTGTTCTTGCTTACCATGTTGCTCTGAAAAATATAGGGATTAATGTGGAGAATTCATGACACCCAAGGTAATCACTTTGTGATCCGTTCTTACCCATGTGGATCTTGAAGCTGAATTTTACTAGTATGTTCTTTAGATGCTAAACACATGTGTGAGATTTTCATATCCCACAGCTGTAGGATACTGCATATATATATATGTATATATATATATATATATGGCATGTACTTTTCTTGGTTAAATTCACATGCCTCAGGAGTTATTCCTTGAATTATCTTTAACAGAAACCAATAGCCTCATAACTATTCATGTTCTTCCTCAGCCAACTTTTCTTCCACACTAAGCAGCCTCTGTTCAAATTCCTACCTTATTCAAATTTCAAGTTACTATATATCCTGGACCTGTAGAACTAACCTAGAAGTGTCAGAACCTAAGACACTAAGCCCTGGACTCTGGAGTGTCTTAGGGGCAAGCAATCCAACTTAGTGTTAAAAGCTCAAGGCTCTAGATTGAAAGACCTGAATCTGAAGTCTGGCTCTGTACTTATTACCTATCCATGCCTGGGCAAACTAGTGTACTTTATGTTCTTCCACTATAAAATAGGAGTAATAAAGCATTTGGTCCAGATTAAGATTCTAGTTAAATTGCTAAAATTATTTGGCTGCATAACAACATTTTTAAAATGATCCTTTAGCCTAATTTACCAATTTGTCAATTTATCAAAAATGTATTTCTTCATTAAATCTAAAGCTCACTGTACTTCATTGTGTACAGCATAGTCATAACAGCTTTAGATGATTTCTGTAGCTTTAGTTGAGTAATTTTTGTTGTGTATTCATAGTAAAATTTTTTTAAAGATGAATTTATTTATTTGAAAGTCAGAGTTAAACAGTAGGAGAGGCAGAGAGACAGACATCTTCCCTTTGCTGGTTCACTCCCCAGTTGGCCACAATGGCTGGAACTGTGATGATCCAAAGCCAAGAGCCAGGAGCTTCCTGTGGTCTCCCATGTGGGTGCAGAGGCCCAAGGACTTGGGCCATCTTCTACTGCTTTCCCAGGCCACAGCAGAGAGCTGGATTGGAAGAGGAGCGGCTGGGACTGGAACTGGTGCCCATGTGGGATGCCGGCACTGCAGGTGGTAGCGGCTTTACCAGCTATGCTCCAGTGCCAGCCCCAAAATTTTAAAGAATATTTAGTTTGTTGCAAACTAGACTGGTTGGGTGAATTGGTATTTGTTCAACTATATTTAATAATCAGAAAAGTGTATCTTCCTATTATATAACACTTGAGAAGTTCAAGCAGTATTTTTTTCAGTTTATATTGAATTCCTTTGGATCTTCTTGTATGTCATTTTCTCTTGTACCATTTTTAAGATTTTTTTCATCAAATTTTCAAGTGTCAAATCAACTTCTATTTAGCCACTTGAAGAGCCAGATACTTGGGAAATTGACTTCCAACACACTGTGCTGCTTCTATTATTCAACAAATATATCTTGAGTGTCTGTAATGTGCTGGTGTTGGCTCTGATCATATTGTGAGGACAAGACAGGCTGGGTTCTGCTCTCTCATTTTCCATCCCCGTGAAGGAGACCAATAATAAGCACACGGTGAGAACTGCCATGAAGATAATAGAACAAGCTTTCAGAATGGAGAGTGGCACAGTGCTGGGGCAGGGTTTGCTATCTTACACGAGATTGTTAGAAATAGCTTCTAAGGGGCAAGGACACGGAGCTCAGGAGATTGACTTTTTAGGATGGGTGTTCCTGAGCCACAGGGCAGGGAAATACTGGTAGATGACAGGAGAACCAAAAGCAGTGGCCAGAGACTGTGCATTTGCTCTGTTACTGTGGTTGAGGTCTATCCATTTTGTGTCTCCTTTCATTGTGGTTTGCTTGGTTTACCATATGATCATTCATCTAAAGGCTAGATGTTTGTGGGTATGTTCTATGCCCTTCTTCTGTCGTATAAATGTGAAATATTGCCTATATTCTGACTGCATCAACAAGATGTGAACAAAAGATCAATGTATAGGGATCTCCCCATATCTGCAGTCTATGGGTTCATTTCCTAAAGTTAGCTGTGGTCTAAAATGATTAATACTTGTCTTGACTATTGCAAGAAAGTGAGAGTATACATTGATATAAATTTATAACAGTCTGTTATTATAAATGTTTTGTTTCATTATTGATTTGAATTTGAATTGTTTTGTTTCAATATTGATGTGAATCTCTTCATGTGTCTAATTTATAAATTAAACATTATCAAAGATATGCATGAGGGTACTTCAAAAAGTTCATGGATGGAATTAAAGGTTATGTTTATTTGCATGCAGCAAAATTGATATCCAGCCATATGAGTGGTATTCAAAGAGTTTATGAAAATGTATGTTATAAAAAAACTATGCATGGAACTCAAATCAATTTATCACCAGTAAAATTATCTTTTAATCCTAATTTCCATAAACTTTATTTTTTTGAAAAAAAAATTATTTTAAATGGGAGGGAGAGAGAGAGAACTCTTCTGTTGGAGATCATTCCCCAAATGCCTGCAATAGCAGAAGCTGGGCCAAATTGAAGTTAGAAGCCCAAAATTCAACCCATGTCTGCCATGTGGGTAGCAGGGACCTAGGTACTTATGCCATTACCTCCTCCCTCTGAGAGTGTACATTGGCAGTAAGCTAATATTGGAAGCAGAGCTAGAACTCAAACCCAGGGGTTCCAACATGGGATGTAGTGTTACAAAGAGTGTCTTAACTGCTGCACCAAATGCCTGCCTCCAAAAACTTTTGAAAGTACTCTCATATCTACAGGAAAAGGCACACTATTTCTAGGGTTCAGGATTTCTTGCAGTTTGAGACACCCACTTGGGGTTTTAGAATCTATCCCCTGTGGATAAGGGGGTACTATTCTATATACAAAGCATTCAATCAAGCTGGATATTTTTGGCAAAAGTTTTCCAAAATAGACTTTCATTGATACAGTTTGAAACTGCTGTTGCAGCATTTTAGTGCCTGATTAATAGGTTCACTAACTTCAAAGGCTGCTTCGAGCCATAACATCTTTGAAGAAAATGTATTGAAAAGAAGTTTTAGAAAAGCTTGTCAGCATTATTTCATTTATAAAAAATTCCTTGTGCTAATCTTAACTCTAACGAAAACATTAATGGCTGCTAATTCTGTAGGGATTTATACAGGTAGATCCCTTTTATTTCAACCCAGAATATATACTCTTTGTTACCTACAGAATAAAATGAAATATCAAATCTGAAAAAACAAATCATAGTTACTTTGGAAATGGACAATATTGGGAGGTGACATGGAATCTTGTCAGTCCCCTAGTATACTACTTGGTTTCTAAGTAAATCAAGATATGAAGGCTGAAGAGTCCCTTGGGAATTTTTCAGAAAAAGCATCAAGGCAGTGTATCATCGGGAGGGTCAGTGGAGCACTGGTGCTGTTTTAGCAGTCTGAAGGGGGGAGCTGGTGCTGTGGTGCAGTGGGCAAAGCCACTGCCTGCAGTGCTGGAATCCCGTCTGGACGCCAGTTCGAGTCCTAGCTGCTCTTCTTCTGATCCAGCTCTCTGCTATGGTCTGGGAAAGCGGTAGAAGATGGCCCAAGTCCTTGGGCCCCTGCACCCATGTGGGAGACTTGGAGGAAGTTCCTGGCTCCTGGCTTCAGATCGGTGCAGCTCGAGCAGTTGCAGCCATTTGGGGAGTGAACCATCGGGTGGAAGACCTTCCCCCTGCCTTCTCTCTCTCTCTCTCCCTCCCTCTCTCTCTCACTTTTTCCCTCCCTCCTTCTCTCTCCTTCCCTCTCTCTCCCGCCCTGTAACTCTCTAACCTTTCAAATAAATAGATAAATAAATCTTAAGAAAAAGTGTCTTGGAGGGGTTTTAACTGCACCACTTGTATGCTTTATCTTAGTGGGTTAGAAACCTTCCTATACATCTGCGTCATCAGGGGAGCTTGTTAAAAATAGAGATTTATGGGGCCGCCTCTGTGGCATAGAGGGTAAAGCTACTGCCCGTAGTGCCGGCATCCCATATGCATGCCTGTTCAAGTCCTGGCTGCTCCACTTCTGATCCAGCGCTCTGCTATGGCCTGGGAAAGCAGTAGAAGATGGCCCAAGTCCCTGGGACTCTGCACCCATGTGGGTGACTTAGAAGAAGGTCCTGACTTAAGGATTTGGATCGGCGCAGCTGCAGCCATTGCAGTCAACTGGGGAGTGAACCAGCAGAAGGAGGATCTCTTTCTCTCTCTCTCTCTGCCTCTCCTATCTGTGCCTCTACTTCTCTCTTTATGTAACTCTGACTTGGAAATAAATAAAATCTTTAAAAAAAAAAATAGAGATTTCTGGGGCTGGTGATGTGGCGTAGTGGGTAAAGCCACTGCCTGCAGTGCCGGCATCTCATATGGGCACTGGTTTGAGTCCCGGCTGTTCCACTTCTGAGCCAGCTCTCAGCTATGGCCTGCGAAGCAGTAGAAGATGGCCCAAGTCCTTGGGCTCCTGCACCCACATGGGAGACCTGGAGGAAGCTCCTGGCTCCTGGCTTCAGATCAGCACAGTTCCAGCCGTTGCGGCCATCTGGGGAGTGAACCAGCAGATGGAAGACCTCTCTCTCTCTCTCTCTTTCTCTCTCTCTCTGCTCTCCTTCTCTGTCTGTGTAACTCTGACTTTCAAAGAAATAAATTTTAAAAAGATTTGTCAGCACCCCCCCATGCTGCCCCAATCTCAGCTAAGTCACAACCTTTGTTTTTAAAAAATATTTATTGTATTTTTTATTTTCAACTTTTATTTAATAAATAAAAATTTCCAAAGTACAGGTTTTGAATTACAGCAGCTTTTCCCCTCATAACTTCCCTCCCACCTGCAACCAATCCATCTCCCACTCCCTCGCCCATACCATTCTTCATCATGATTAATTTTCAATTATTTTTATATACAGAACAACAACTTAGTATATACTAAGTAAAGATTTCAACAGACTGCACCCACACAGACAAAGTATAGACTACTGTTTGAGTAGTTTTACCATTAACTCTCATAGTACAACACATTGAGGACAGAGATCCTACATGGGGAGTAAGTGCACAGTGACTCCTGTTGTTGACTTAACAATAGACACTCTAATTCATGACGTCAGTAATCACCAGAGGCTCTTGTCATGAGCTGCCAAGTATATGGAAGCCTCTTGAGTTCGCCAGCTCCAATCTTGTTTAGACAAGGTCATAGTCAAAGTGGAAATTCTCTCCTCCCTTCAGAGAAAGGTACCTCCTTCTTTGATGGCCCGTTCTTTCTGCTGGGATCTCACTCTCAGAGATATTTCATTTAGGTCATTTTTTTTGCCAGAGTGTCTTGGCTTTCCATGCTTAAAATACTCTCATGGGATTTTTAGCCAGCTCCGAATGCCTTAAGGATGATTCTGAGGCCAGAGTGCTGTTTAGGGCATTTGTCATTCTATCAGTCTGCTGTGTATCCTGCTTCCTATGTAGGATCATTCTCTTCTTTTAATTCTATCAATTACTTGCAGACACTGGTCTTATTTATGTAATCCTTTTAATACTTAATCCTATCTTTTTGATCAATTATGAACTTAAACTGATCACTTTAACAAGTAAGATGGCATTGGTACATGCCACCTTGATGTGATTGAATTGGCATCCCCTGATAGGTTTCTAGCTTTACCATTGGGGTTAAGTCCGAGTGAGCATGTGCCATGCTGTACACCTCCTCCCTCTCTTATTCCCACTCATATTTAACAGGGATCACTTTTCAGTTAAATTTAAACACCTAAGAATAATTGTGTCTTAATTAAAGAGTTCAACCAATAGTATTAAGTAGAACATAAAAAACACTAAAAGGAATAAAATAGTAAGCTGTTCCTCGACAGGACAAGGGCTTATCAAGTCATTGTTTCTCATATTGTCCATTTCACTTCATTGGGCTTCCTTTTTGGTGCTTGGTTAGTTGTCACCAATGAGGGAGAACATATGATATTTGTCCCTTTGGGACTGGCTTATTTTACTCAGCAAGAAGTTTTCCAGATACTTCCATTTTGTTGCAAATGACCAGATTTCATTTTTTTTTACTGCTATACAGTATTCTATAGAGTCATACCACATAATTTCTTTATTCAGTCTTCTGTTGATGGTCATTTAGGTTGATTCCATGTCTTAGCTATTGTGAATTGAGCTGCAATAAACATGGAGGTGCAGATAGCTCTTTTATTTGCCAATTTAATTTCCTTTGGGTAAATTCCATGGAGTGGGATGGCTGGGTTGTGTGGTGGGGCTATATTCAGGTTTCTGAGGACTCTCCAGACTGACTTCCATAGTGGCTTTACCAGTTTGCATTCCCACCAACAGTGGATTAGTGTCCCTTTTTACCCACATCCTTGCCAGCATCTGTTGTTGGTAGATTTCTGTATGTGAGCCATTCTAAATGAGGTGAGGTGAAACCTCATTGTGGTTTTGATTTGCATTTCCCTGATGGCTAGTGATCCTAAACAGTTGCTCATGTGTTTGTTGGCCATGTGGATTTCCTCTTTTGAAAAATGTCTATTGAGGTCCTTGGCCCATCTCTTAAGTGGGTTGTTAGTTTTGTTGTTGTGGAGTTTCTTGATCTCTTTGTAGATTCTGGTTATTAAACCTTTATCAGTTGCATAGTTTGCAAATATTTTTCCCATTCTGTCAGTTCCCTCTTCACTTTCCTGACTGTTTCTTTTGCAATACAGAAACTTCTCAATTTGATGCAATCCCAATTGTTCATTTTGGCTTTCACCTCCTGTGCCTCTGAGGTCTTTTCTAAGAAGTCTTTGCCTGTGCCTATATCTTGCAGGGTTTCCCCGATGTTCTCTAATAATTTGATGGTGTTGGGTCGTAGATTTAAGTCTTTAATCCATGTTGAGTGAATTTTTGTGTAAGGTGAAAGGTAGGGGTCTTGCTTCATGCTTCTGCACGTGGAAATCCGGTTTTACCAGCATCATTTATTGAATAGATTGTATTTGCTCCAGGAATTGGTTTTGGATCCTTGATCAAATATAAGTTGGCTGTAGATGTTTGGATTGATTCTGGTGTTTCAATTCTGTTCCATTGGTCTATCCATCTGTTTCTGTACGAGTCCCATGCTCTTTTGATTACAGCTGCCTGGTAGTATGTCCTGAAATCTGGTATTGTGATGCCTCAAGCTTTGTTTATGTTGTACAAGATTGCTTTAGCTATTCGAGGTCTCCTGTGCCTCTGTATGAATTTCAGCATCATTTTTTCCAGATCTGAGAAGAAGGTCTTCGGTATCTTGATTGGTATTGCATTGAATCTATAAATTGCTTTTGGGAGAATGGAAATTTTGATGATGTTGATTCTTCCAATCCATGAGCATGGAAGATTTTTCTATTTTTTGGTATCCTCTTCTATTTCTTTAAGGTTTTGTAATTTTCATCATAGAGATCTTTAACGTCCTTCGTTAAGTTTATTCCAAGGTATTTGATTGTTTTTGTAGCTATTGCGAATGGGATTGATCTTAGAAGTTCTTTCTCAGCTGTGGCATTGCCTGTGTATACAAAGGCTGTTGATTTTTGTGCATTGATTTTATACCCTGCTACTTTGCCAAAATCTTCTATGAGTTCCAAAAGTCTCTTAGTAGAGTTCTTTGGATCTCCTAAATAACGAATCCTGTCATCTGCAATGAGGGATAGTTTGAGTTCTTCCTTCCCAATTTGTATTCCTTTAATTTCTTTTTCTTGCCTACTGGCTGTGGCTAAAACTTCCAGGACTATATTGAATAGCAGTGGTGAGAGTGGGCATCCCTGTCTGGTACCAGATCTCAGTGGAAATGCTTCCAACTTTTCCTCATTCAATAGGATGTTGGCTGTGGGTTTTTCATAAATTGCTTTGATTGTATTGAGGAATGTTCCTTCCATACCCAGTTTGCTTAGAGTTTCATCATGACAGGGTGTTGTATTTTATCAAATGCTTTCTTTGCGTCTATTGAGATAATCATATGATTTTTCTTCTGCAGTCTGTTGATGTGGTGTATTACATTGATTGTTTTGCGAACATTGAACCATCCCTGAATACCAGGGATAAATCCCACTTGATCTGGTGGATGATCTTTCTGATGTGTTGTTGCATTCTACTGGGCAGAATTTTATTGAGGATTTTTGCATCTATGTTCATCAGGGAAATCGGTCTGTAATTCTCTTTCTCTGCTGCATCTTTTTCAGGTTTAGGAATTAAGGTGATGCTGGCTTCATAGAAAGAATTTGGGAGGATTCCCTCTTTTTCGATTGTTTTAAATAGCTTAAGAATTGGAGTTAGTTCTTCTTTAAATATCTGGTAGAATTCAGCAGTGAATCCATCCAGTCCTGGGCTTTTCTTTGTTGGGAGGGACTTTATTACTGAATGAATTTCTGACTCAGTTATGAGTCTGTTTAGGTTTTCTATTCTAATTCTTTTGAATTGGCTGAGACTTGCTTTATGGCCTAGTATGTGGTCAGTCGTAGAGTAGGTTCCATGTACTGCTGAGAAGAATGTGTATTCTTTAAATGTAGGATAAAAAGTTGTGTAAATAGCTGTTAGATCGATTCGGGCTATAGTGTTGATTAAATCTGCTATTTCCTTGTTGATCTTCTTTCTGGTTGATCTGTATTGCTGACAGTGGAGTATTGAAGTCCCCCAATATTGTATTGGAGTCTAAGTCTCCTTTTAAGTTCCTTAACATATATTTTAAATAGCCCGGTGCCCTGTAATTAGGTGCATATACGTTTATAATAGTTACATCTTCCTGTTGAATTGATCCCTTAATCATTATATAGTGCCCCTCTTTGTCTCTCTTAACAGTGTTTGTGTTAAAGTTTATTTTGTCTGATATTAAGATGGCCACGCCAGCTCTTTTTTGGTTTCTGTTAGCATAGATTATCTTTTTCCAACCTTTCACTTTCAGTCTGCATGCATCTTTGCTGGAAAGATGTTTTTCTTGTTAGCAGCAAATAGATGTTTTTTTTAATCTATTCAGCCAGTCTGTGGCTTTTAACTGGAGAGTTGAGGCCATTTACATTCAATGTGACTATTGATAAGTAGTAACTTTGCCTTGCCATTTTCCCAAAGATATTTTCTAGTATATGCTTTGTACTTCGTGTGATCTTTTACCATGAGGTTTTCTTCCTTTACCTTCTTTTGTAGTGATGGCCGTGTTTCTGTGTTTCTGTGTGTAACACACCTTTAAGCATCTTTTGCAGGGCTGGACGAGTGGTGACAAATTCTTTCAATTTTTGTTTGCTATGAAAGGTCTTTATTTCACCTTCATTCACAAATGAGAGCTTTGCAGGATATAATATTCTGGGCTGGCAGTTTTTCTCTCTTACTACCTGGGCTATATCTCGCCATTCCCTCCTACCTTGTAGGGTTTCTGATGAGAAGTCTGCTGTGAGTCTAATTGGGGATCCTCTGAGAGTAATCTGGTGTTTCTCTCTTGCACATTTTAGAATCTTTTCTTTATGTTTCACTGTGGTGAGTTTCATTACAATGTGTTGTGGTGACGATCTCTTTTGGTCATGTTTATTGGGGGTTCTATGTGCTTCCTATACTTGGATGTCTCTGTCCTCCAAACCCGGGAAGTTCTCTGCTAGTATCTCACTAAAAAGGCCTTCTTTCTCTCGCTCCATGCCTTCAGGAACTCCTAGAACCCAAATGTTGGGTTTTAGTTTCATAGTATCCTGTAGATTCCCAACAGTATTTTTTAGATTTCTAATTTCCTCTTCTTTTCTTTGGTTTGACTGTATCCTTTCCTTTTCTCTGTCTTCTGAGTCCGATATTCTCTCTTCTACCTCAGTGATTCTGTTTTTAAGGTTCTCAAATGTGTTTTTCATTTGTTCTGTTGAATTTTCATTTCATTTTGGTTTCTCTTCAATGTCTCAATTTCATATTCTACTAAATTCCTCATTTCATTTTGATTCCTCCTTTAGATTTCATTTTCACAAGAGAGATTTTCTGTCCTGTCCTGTTTGGATTTCTGTAGTTCATGCATTTGTTTTTGATAACTTCTAAATGTTATCATAAATTTTTTGAAATCCGTATCTTGAATTTCTTCTATCTCATCACCTTCATAATCTTGAATTGGAGTGTCATGTTCATTTGGGAGTGTCATGATGTCTTCTTTGTTCTTGTTTCCTCGGTTTCTACATTTGTTGTTTGGCATTGTGGAGATATTCTTTGGCTTCTTTTGTTTTTTCTCTGTGGTGACTTTTCTTGTTAAACTATATACTATGACTCTAGATTAAGTGGACTGTTGGCTTTTAGTGAATCTCTACAGGCTTGTGGTGGGTGTGGCCAGCAAGCTCTGTTCAGTTCTTCAGGGTTAAGGGTGTGCCCAAAGTGACACACCCAGGTTTGGCATGATCAATCTCTCTCTCTCTCTCTCTCTCTCTCTTATTCAGAAGAGAAGTAATTCTGCTCAGCTGCGCTTTACTCCTCGATGGCAATCAGTGCCTGAGCCCTACCCTCAGTGGGTATAGTATTTGTCTGGTCTGTCCCAAGGACCACACAATGGATGTGTGCAGTCCTCAGTGCAAGCTCAGATTCCCCTGCAATGTCTCTCACCGGATATCCAAGGTCGCCCAAATTTGTGGCATCTCCCACCAAGAGTACTCATGTCTCAGCCACACCATGAATTCTCCCACACACCCTCAGTTTTTTTTTTTTTTAACCATCCCGGTTCATAAGCTCCACACGTTCACTAGGTTTTAATCTCCTTTTATTTCTCCCCACCAGAGTCATGTTTTTCTGCTTGGCTGAGGGTGGGTACAGCCTTAAGCTGGCCTAGCTGTTAAGTATGTCCAAAATGTTGCCTGCTCTATTGTCTTGCTCACCTTTTAAGGTGGGATCCTGAGCCGTGGGCACCGGTGTCCTCCACCACCGTGTCCCTCTAATTCTGGAAGAGTTTCCTCTGCAGTTTTTTCCCTAACTCTTCCCTGAGACTTCACTATCTCCACTTTTATTAAACTATCTTTTCCTGGACTATCAGTGAGCTCGCTTCCTATTCTGCCATCTTGGAGCCCTCTATATTTATTGTGTTTGAACAGCAGACTTAGACACACACACACATACACATAAACACACACACACACAGATCGAGAGAGCGAGAGAGAGAGAGAGAGCTTCCATTAGCTGGTTCACTTCCCAAATGGCCAGAATGGCCAGAGCTGAACCTATCTGTAGCCAGGAGCCAGGAGCTGGTTATGGATCTCCCTTGTGGGTTCAAGGGCCCAAGCATGTGAGCCATCTTCTGTTTTCCCAGGTGCATGGCCAGTGAACTAGATTAGAAATAGAGCAGCTGGGACTCAAACCCATGCCCATACGGGATGCCAGCATTGCAGATGGCAGCTTAACGCACTATGCCACAGCCCTGCCTAAGTGACAATCTTGAGTGGGATCAGTAAAAACATAAATACTTCAGAGGTGATTCTGCTGCATGCACAGGCGGCATAGGCTTATATTTAGAAACTATCTCTGCATGATGATAAGAGACAAAAGGAAATCCATCCAAGAGAATTCTAGAATAGCTTGTAAATTTTATTTTCCTAGAAAAATAGCAGGGGTCACTTGAGTTGGTAATGGAATAGCAATGGTAAGAGAGGATGTTTAAAAAGATAGCTCTGAGACCCCTGGCCCTACTTTGACAGAGCAGCTCTATTTTATCTGTCTTAATATGTAGTTTTTTAAAAATTTCGTTTCTTGAGATTTAATTATTTATTTACTTGAATGGTAGAGCTCCAGACACAGTGGAGGGGAGACAGAGAGCAGATCTTCCATCTGCTGGTTCACTCTCCACATGGATGCAATGCCCAGAACTAAGCCAATCTGAAGCCAGGAGCTTCTTCCAGGTCTCCCATGTGGGTGCAGGGGCCCACTTCTGCTTCCCCAGGACATAGGAGCAGCCGGGACTCAAACCAGCGACCATATGGGATACCAGTACTTCAGGTGGCAGCTTTACCTGCTACACCGCAGTGCTGATCCCTTAATCTGTACTTTAAAAAAAGATTTATTTATTCATTTGAAAGGCAGTTACAGAGACAAAAATAGGTCTTTCACCCACTGGTTCACTCTCAAAATGGCTGCCACATTCAGGGCTGGGCCAGGCTGAAGCTAGGAGCCAGGAGCTCCATCCAGGTCTCTCACATGCATGGCAAGGGCCCCAGCATTTGGGTCATTTTCTGCTGCTTTCCCAGGTGCATTAATAGGGAACTGGATAGGAAGTGGAGTAGCCAGGACAGGAACTGGTGGCCATATGGGATGGCCCATTCTGTACTGTTTTAAAAGTTGAAATACTCTGTTCTTCTACCTAGTAGCAGTAAAGTAATGTGCGCTTAGACAAATTGTGTAGTAGACATATGGAAGTAGAAAAACTGTAGAATATCGTAAGGCAGGACCTGTCATAAGGAATGATGTCACACTCGGTTTAATTCTTTGCAAGAAAATTACTAACTTTTCTCTGGATGTACAAAATCCTAATCTCTGATGGGAAGACCTAATAGCTAAACTAAGCTCTTGACAGAACAGTTGTCCATACGAATGGATCTGAAAATGTTCTTGGATACAGGCACCATGTCATCCTACATAGGCATCAATGGGCAAGGTACAGGCTGACAAGCAGGCCAATAGGTGCAGGGTTGGCTGTGGGACTTGCCTACACCTTGCTGAATAGCTGCAGGAGCTGGCTTAGCTTCCTTACGGCTCCCTGCTTCTCAGTGGATGACTCCTACTTGGCCAGAAGCAGTGCTGTTTTTTGAGTAGCTGACTCACCTTCTTTCTTTGTGCTTACTCCAAATCTTGTCCTCTCATCTCTTCTGCACCCAGCTACTTCTCTTCTGGGTGTGTTTCTTCATCTGCCTTCTCCCACGGCCAGCGTAGCCTTTGTTTAGTCACTGTGAGGAGTGTTCTGGCCTTTCCTCCATTGTCTTATGATTAAAACATAAACTTCTTGTCTTGTTCCTTTAAGGGTTGGCCTTTTGGATTCCAAAATTCCTAAATATTGATGATCAAACAGCTTGGATTTCTAGAGGGTGCCTCATTTCTGAGTTTCAAAGCCAAAACCTTGACTGAGCTCCCTAAAACTTCAGTGTTTGTATTTTTATTGGCTGAGATGTGTCTAATTAGGTTTTTAAAAGGAATTTCTTAGAATTAACATCAATACTGGTTAATTTATAAAAATATTACGTGTTTCTTGTGATATAGACCCAAGATTAAAGACATAGTAAATGTTTCAATAATGTTATAAGGGGAAGGGGTCTGGTCCAGTGGGCTAAACCACCATTTGAGACGCCCACATCCCATATCAGAACACCGGGTATGAGCCCCAGCTACTGTGCTGCTTAGCTAGCTTCCTGCTAATGCATTCTGGGAGGTAGCAGATGATGTAGTTGGGTTCTGTTATGCCATGTTCCTGGCTTTTGGCTCTGGCCTGGCTCTGCCCTGACTGTTGTAGGCATTTGGGAAGCAAATCAGAAGATAGGATTTCCCTTCCTCTCCCCTTGTCTCTCTGTCTCTTTCTCTGTCACTCTGTATTTCAAATAAATGAACAAATACTTAAGAATGTGATAAAAATTTTAAAAATTCACTAATAATATTGATAAAACTATAGAAACAAATGAGTACTCTGGTTTGGAGGAATTTGAAATGAAAATGTGTTTTGTGAACAAAATTTTGGATGGATTAAATGATAAAGCTAGAATGATTTCAGATTTTGGGATCAAACTAATGAAGAAAGCCACATGTGACAATAAAGTTCTAGTTTCATCCAAGAATTAGAACAGTTATTATATATTAATCACATATGCATATATGCTTGTGTCTATGAGTCTATTATATGTTTATACCACAGATAGATCACAAACTGATGGCTGTTCTCAGGCAACAGCTAGTAGCTATAGTAGGAAGAATCATCAAGCTATATTTTTTCTTTTTTGTAATCAGTTTTCTTCCATAGGAAATTAGTTAAGTAAAGCTTTATGTGATGGACAGCAGTATTAGCTTAAAAAGTGTTTTGAGTATTTTCCAAGGCATATAATTTTGAGTTCTTTGCCATACAGTACCTTTCAACATCTTGTTCAAGAGAAACGATATCTATAGAATAACTTGAGATATATGGAATCCATTCATTCCTCTCAGAAACTGTCAATGAGGCTGCAATGGTCATTTTGGGCATTAGAACTCTTTAGTGTATGAGACTGTCATATGCACGTTAAGTGGGTTTTAAAACTCCAGAAGCTGCCCAATGAATACCAGCGATGCCCAACTCCCATCACTATGACAATTCATATTTATGCTGCGTGTTCCAAAGCCATACCAGTCCCGGTTAGATACTATTGATAGGCAATCTAAAATATATTAATAAATAACCCATAGAACTAAATACATGAATTAATTTTGTAGGCAACCCAATATTTGTAAGTCATAACTCTAAGAAGTTTTCACTATGTTTACCATAAAAATACTTAATTCTGACATGTCTGAAACAAAATTCAGAGACAGTTTGTGTAATGAGTCTTTTTTTCCTTATATATTCTGTGAATCTTGAAACTGTCAATTTTTCTGGTAATATTTGGAAAGCTTAGAGCCCAAAATGTTGGTCTACCACTGGCATAAATGCCATTAAGTTGCAAACAAACTTCAGGCTCCCGATAAGTTTTTGTCATTATTTGACCATTGGCTCACATTTTTCATATTTTCAGTAAGTTTTTATTTGGCTATACTGCAAAACTTTTTGTAGTGGCTTTAAGTCCCTTTCGTATCAAGTTAAGATAAAAGTGTGTGTAATATATTCACATTTAATCACAGAATTCATGCAGTATAAAATTTGTAGGATATAAATTTAAACATATTTGTGATAGTCAAGTAATTTTATTTTCTAATCACTTAACAGTTTGAAATCAAAGTAAAACCTGATAGAATAGCTAAATTAAGGAATTTAATTAGTACAACTGCACAATTGTTTAATTTGCTAATTTTAGTTTCTTGGACATAATTCTCATACATTAAAAAGAATATAACAGGATGCTTAGCAGAGATCTTACCAATTATTTTGCTCTCTGTAATTATCCAAATGCCAGAATATCACAAAATTAAGGGTATAAATAATTTATATTATGGCATGCATTTGATAATAATGCTAATTTATTTATAAAATTATTTATATATATAAAATGAAGTATTGCACTAATGATGTAAGACGGCTTACAGCTCTGAAGTTCTTGACAGCTAAGAAGATGGTGTAACTTTGCCATGGAGCTGTTTGTAACTAGTATGAGAGGTCTTCAAAAAGCTCTTGGAAATGCATGTTATGAAAAAAATCTATGCATAGATTTCAAAATTCTCTTTTGCAACAAAATTAACTTAATTTGATTCCATTTTCCATGACCCTTTTTATTAAAAAATATTTATGTATTTATTTATTTGAAAGATAGAGTTACAGAGAGAGACAGACAGGCAAAGAGATCTTCGATCTGCTGGTTCACTGCCCAGATGGCCACAATGGCTGGAACTGGGCTAGGAGCTCCTTCTGGGTCTTGGGTGGAAGGGGCCCAAAGGGCCATTCTTCACTGCTTTCCCAGGTGCATTAACAGGGAGCTGGATTGGAAATAGAGCAGAGCGGCTGGCGCCACGGCTCACTAGGCTAATCCTCTGCCTTGTGGCGCCGGCACACCGGGTTCTAGTCCTGGTCGGGGCGCCGGATTCTGTCCCAGTTGCCCCTCTTCCAGGCCAGCTCTCTGCTGTGGCCAGGGAGTGCAGTGGAGGATGGCCCAAGTGCTTGGGCCCTGCACCCCATGGGAGACCAGGAGAAGCACCTGGCTCCTGCCATTGGATCAGCGTGGTGCGCCGGCCGCAGCGCGCCAGCCGTGGCGGTCATTGGAGGGTGAACCAACGGCAAAGGAAGACCTTTCTCTCCGTCTCTCTCTCTCACTGTCCACTCTGCCTGTCAAGAAAATAAAATAAAAATAATAAAAAAAGGAAATGGAGCAGAGAGGTCTTAAACTGGTGCCCATATGGGATGCCAGTGATACATGCAGCATCTTCACCTGCTACACCACAGCTGTGATCCCTCCACAATCTTTTTAAAATGGTCTCATATTTCTGTTTAAGTGGTGGGAATGGGGCAGATATTTGGCCTAGCAGTTAATACTCCGATTGAGATGTCTGCATCCCTTTATCAGAGTGTCCTAGTTTAAATCCTGGCTCTGCTCTCAATGTCAGCTTCCTGCTAATGCACACCCTAGGAGGCAGCAGGTGATGGCTCAAGTACTTGGGTCGCTGCCAGCCAAATGGGAAAGCTGGATTGAGTTCCTGGCTACTGATTTGGGATTATCCCAGGTCTGGCTATTGTAGGCTTTTGGGGAGTAAACCAGCAGACGAGAGATTTTTGTTTCTGGCTCTCTTACTCCCTCCCCTTTTTCTTTCCCTGATAAATAAATGAACAAAACATTTGGATTCTTTAAAGATGAAAATATTTTTGGAAAGGTGTAAAGAATTCTTCCTCATTATGGAACATGTTCTGAGCACAGTAAGTTTTACTAACTTAATCACTTTTGGCATGGAGCATAGATAGAGTTGAAAATATGAAGACCCAAGAAATGATACAAGATGCTATATGCTTAAATTATACGTTCTTGAAGGTCAGAGTGCTTCTATTTGCAAAGATCTCTGTATGTCAAGTAGGAGAATATTCAATATTGATTTGAAAATATAATAGTTGGAATTCTATTTAAGGTCACTGAATAATACAAATAACCCAAATCTCCAATTTCCTTTGCAGTCCGGGAATTTAGATACTCAGAAATAGGGAAAGAGCAAAACAGAAAATATTTGAGCTAAAATCCAAAGGTCTGGTCTGAAGGACATGTGTTTGTGCATGCGTGTGTGTGTGCGTGCCTGCACACATGTGTGCCTGTATATGTTTTCTCTAATTGTCCCTCCTTCTGATATTGAAATAGTGTCTCTGACTTTGACAAAAATGTTTGAAAAATACAGCTTTGAAAACCCAAATTACAAGTTGCAGGCTGTTATTAGGATGTTAGACTAGACGGTGGCAGAGGGACAAGGCAAACAAGTCCCAGTGAAATCTAGAGATAAAGCGATATGTTGCCATGATAGAACTCACTGAAATCCTAGCCCTTTTCCCCCCTAATACAGTGATTTTTGACAGACTGTACAGCCTGAAAGGTAACCCATTCTCACAAGTTAGAAGTGCCGGTCATCTGCAAAGCCAGAAGCCAGGGCAGAAGGAAATTTATGATAAAGAGTAGGATTGTTGCTTAGAAGTCAGAAGACGATCAGAGAACGACAATGGAGCCTCCAAAGCTAAGTCAGTTATTTAGGAGCCTGGGCTCAGCTTCTGGATTTTCGTCTCTGAGAGCTTCTCTCTGTCTTCCTTTCTTCGGTATTCCTTTTAAGAAAGAAGTTGATCATTATCAGGGTTGGGTGAGGAAAGGAGAGGAGGAAAATACTAATCAAGCCTGTCTTGCACAGTGGTTGGTCCAAGGCTGTCCATTGAAAGGTAGAAGGAAATAGTTCAGAAGTTTTCATCTTTATCTTTTATTTTGAACTTTTTTAGAACTTTATTTTTGAGATAACATGTTTTTAATTTACAATGCAATCAAAATAAGTATTAACTAATGTTCCCAGTTGTTCAGATTTCTGTAGTTTTCCCTAATGTCCAGTGCTATTCTAAGATCCTATCCAGAATACAATATTACATTGAGTAGTCAT
Organism: Oryctolagus cuniculus; assembly: GCF_964237555.1. Lineage (NCBI taxonomy): Eukaryota > Metazoa > Chordata > Mammalia > Lagomorpha > Leporidae > Oryctolagus > Oryctolagus cuniculus. Next base: position 8,473,563 of record NC_091453.1, read on the forward strand.
GTTTCTTTAGGCTCCTATGGGTTGTGACAGTTTTCAGACTTGACTTTTTGATAACCTTGACCATTTTGAGAATTACTGCTTGGGTATTTTATAGACTGTCCCTCAGTTGGGGTTTTTCAGATTTCTCATGTTAGACTGGATTAATGAGTTTGTGGGAGTGACATCACAGAGGCAAAGTGCCATTCTCATCACGTTGTATTATGAGCACATGCTATTACTCCGACTTCTCACTGCTTTGTTGACCTGGATCACCCGTGAGGAAATGTTTGTCTAGTTTTGCCATGGTAAAGTTACTCTATTCCCCTGTCCTTGCCATATTCTACTCTTTGGAAGAACATCAGTGTGTAAAACCCACTGAAGGAGTTAAAAGTTCAGTTCTAGCCCCTTAAAGACCGAGAATCTACATAAATTAATTGGAACTCTTACTTTGGATTATACTCCAATAATACTTTATTTTTTTTTGCTCAAATTATTCTAGCTTTTAGTTGGCTCTTGTATCTGTATGATATACCACTATCACTGTCATTTTAGTTCATTTGTTAGTACTTTTTAACTTTCTGGCATTATGAGATGCTTGAGACTTTACTTGATGTGCTGATTAATGTTTGTCAATTTTTGAATATTGAACAAGCCTTTCATACTCTGTATGTCACTTGATTGCAGTGTAGAGTTCCTTTCTAACACTGTTGGATTCAGTTTGTTAACATTTTGTTCAGGATTTTTATATGTATGTTAGTACTTTAATTAATTTAATATTTCACCTTAATGAGGTGTGATTGACAAAAATTGAATTCAATATATGTGATGTGATATTTTCAGATATGTACATTGTGACATGATTACCACAACCAAGCTAATTAACATACCCATCACCTCACATGATTTTGTGTGTGTGTGTGTGTGTGTGTGTGTGGTAAGAGTAATATCTATTCTCTTGGCAAATTTTAAGTATAAAATACACTATGATTAGCTGTAGTAACCATGCTATTGATTAGATCTGCAGAACTTACCATCTTAAGGCCAAGTTTGCATGTTTGTTTACAGGAGATAATGGTCTGGAGTTTCCCTTTCTTGTAATGTCATCTTGTACTGGTAGTCGGGTAATGATGATACCATAGGATAAGTTAGGAAGTGTTGCTTTTGCTTTCTTGGAGAGATTGTGCAGGATTGTTATAATTTCTTGCCTAAATGTGAGGTAGAATTGACCAGTGAAATCATCTGTGCCTGGTAGTTTATTTATCTTCATCTGCTTATTTAAAGTTTAGATTTCTCTTATTTCTATAGTTCCTACCATAGTTGAGGTTATTGATGTCTTTCTTTATAATGTAAGCATTTAATTCTACAAATTTTGATAAGTTGTATTTCAGTTTTTATTTAGTTAAAAATGTGTTTAAATACCTCTTGAAAATTATTTAACCAATGTAATGTTTGCAAATGTGTTGTTTGGTTTCCAAATATTCATCAGCTTTGCAGCTATCTGTGTCATGAATTTCTTGTTTAATTTTTGATACGAAAACAAACTTTGTATGTATTTGTTTTTAATTATGTGAAAGGCAGAGGGAGAGAGGGAGAGAGGGAGAGAGAGAGGGAGAGAGAGAGGGAGAGAGGGAGGGAGGGAGGGAGGATATCTTTCTGCTGTCTCACACCCTACATTCCTGTAGGAGCCAGGGCTGGGCCAGGTTGAAGCTAGGAACTCCATCTGTCCATCTGTGTCTCCCATGTGGGTGGCAGGAACCCAAGTACTTGGGTCATCAGCTGCTGCATTCCCAGTCACATTAGCAGGAAGCTGGACTTGATCCCCGGCACCCAAATATGGGATATTGGCATCCCCACTAGCAGCTTAGCCCATTGTGGCAAAATGCTGCCACTCTTTGTATGATTTTTATTATTGTAAACTTTTTGAAGTATGTTCTGTGGCCCAGAATGTAGTATGTTTTAGGGAATGGTCCATGAAAGCCTGGGAGGAATGTATGTTTGGCTGCTATTGCAGACGTCAATTAGATAAAAGTTGATGCTTTCATTCCATTGAACTATGTCCTTGCTGATTTTCTGCCTGTTGGGTTTAACAGTTACTGATAAGGATGACAGGGGTTGAAGTCAACAGTTACAATTGTGTATTTCTCAATTTATCTTTTCACTTTTATCAGCTTTTGCCGTGTGTTTTTAAAAATTATTTATTTATTTGGAAGTCAGTGTTACACAGATGAAAAGGAGAGAAAGAGAGAGAGGTCTTCATCCACTAGATCACTCCCCTATTGGCCACAATGGCCAGGGCTGCAGCAATCTGAAGCCAGGAGCCAGGAGCTTCCTCCACGTCTACAACACCAGTGCAGGGGCCCAAGGACTTGGGCCATCTTCTACTGCTTTCCCAGCCAATAGCAGAGAGCTGAATCGGAAGTGGAGCAGCTGGGACTTGAACCAGCGCCCATGTGGGTTGTGGACACTGCAGGTGATGGCTTTACCGGTTACACCACAGCACTGGCCTCGGCTTGTGTATTTTGATGTTCTATTTCTATGTGCATGTATGTTTAGGAATGTTGTATATTCCTAAAGAATTGACCCGTTCATTATAATGCAGTGCCTATCTTTGTCCCTGATAAATTTCCTTGTCCTGAAATTGGCTTTGTCTACAATTAATAAATCTACTTCAACTTCCTTCTGATTAGTGACAACGTGGTATATCATGCCTTATCCACTTAACTTTTAACATATAAGTCTTAATATTTAAAATTATTTTCTTGAACACATCATCAAAAACATATAATTGGGTCTTGTTTTGTAGCTACAATGACAACCACTGTCTTTCAGATGCTATGATTAAACTACTCATATTTAAAATAATTATATAGTAGGGTCAGTATCAGTCATGTTTACAATCATTTTTTATTTGCTACCAGAGGCTTCTTGTTCTGTCTTTTGAGAATTTTTTAAAAATTCCATTTAATGTCTTATTTTAGTGTAGTACTTATACTTTAAAATAAGGTTTTAGGGATTGCCCCAAAGTGTACAAATTATATTTTTAACCAATGTCACTCCCTTTAGATAATAGTATCACATTTCATGTGTACTGCGCATATCTTGCAAAAAATACATTCCTGGGGCTGGTGCTGTGGTGTAGTAGGTAAAGCTGCCACCTGTAGTGCCAGCATCACATATGGCTGTTGGTTCGAGTCTCGGGTGTTCCTTTTCCAATCCAGTTCTATATGTGGCCTGGGAAAGCAGTAGAAGATGGCTCAAGTGCTTGGGCCTCTGCATCCACGTGGGAGACCTGTAAGAATCTCCTGGCTCCTCGCTTTGGATTGGCCCAGCTCCAGTCATTGCGCCCATTTGGGGAGTGAACCAATGGATGGAAGACTTCTCTCTATCTCTCTGCCTCTGTAACGCTGCCTTTAAAATAAACAAACAAAAATTAAAAATACATTCCCAGGGCCTCTCTCTCTCCTGTCCCTTAGGATACTGTTTACCTATATGCTGTAATCACACAATATATTGTTACTATTTTTTTTAATTTTTCACTTTATTTGAAAAGGGGAGAGAGGGTGAGGGAGGGGAGAGTGAGAGTCAGAGAGAATGAGAGAGAGAATGAATGAGAGAGGGAGAGAGAGGGAGGGAGAGGGAGGGAGAGGGAGGGAGAGGGAGGGAAAGGGAGGGAGAGAGAGGGAGAGAGAGGGAGAGAGAGGGAGAGAGAGGGAGAGAGAGAGCCCATGCACTGTTTCTCTCCTAAAATGCCTGCAATAGTAATAACTGGGCCTGGCTGAAGATGGGAGAAAAGACCTGAATGCAGATCTCCCACATTGGAGGCAGGGACCCAAGTCGTTCAGCCATTATCTGTCACCTCCCAGGGTGTCCATAAGTAGGAATCTGGATTAGAAGCAGAGGAGCCAGGACTTGAACCAGACACTCTGGTAGGAGATGTGGGTGTCTCAAGCAGCATCTTAACAACTGCACCGAACACCTGCCCCATTTATTGCTATTTAAAATCAACTGTTATATTAGATAATCAGGAACATGAAAGTTAATACATTTTATCAGTTTCATTTATTCCTAATACTCTATTTTTGCTTTTTTAGATCCAAGCCTCTCAATCTTAAACTTTTGCTTCCGCCTAAAGAAAATCTTTTAACATAACTTGTTGGAAAGGTCTATTGGTATTGAATTATCTCACTTGTGTTTTGAGAAGCAATCTCTTCCATGTTTGAAGGGTAATTTCTCCAGATGTAGAATAACAGGTTGGAAATTTCTTCTTTTAGCGCTTTAGATACTTCACTTTACTTTCTGTTTGTCTGCATAGTTTCTGATGAGAAGTGAGATTCATATTCCCATCCCTCTACAGGTAAGATGTTTTTAAGATTTTGGCTTCTATCTGAATTTTTTTTGTTGGTGGTTTCCTACAATTTGAATATGATATGCCTGGTTGTGTTTTTGCTACGTATCCTCCTTGGTATTCTTTGAGCTTCCCAGATATGATTTGCTGTCTTTGATAACTTTGGAAAAGTTATCAGCTGTTAATATTTCAAAAACATCTACTTTTCTCTTTCTTCTCTATATGGTATTCTACTTGTGCATATATTGTATATTTTAAAATTATCCTCCGGGTCTTAGATGTTGTTTTCAGCTTCAACTTTTTTCTCTTTAAATTTTAGTTTGGGACATTTCTATTAGCTTATCTTTAAGCTCATTGATTATTCAGCTCCATTGAGTTTATTAATCAGTCCACTGAAGGCATCCTTCATTTCTGTTAGAACTTTTGAATTGTAGTATTTCCTTTTGATTCTTAGTTTCCATATCTCTGCACCCTTTACTCATGTTTTCTATCATTGCAAGTTGTCTATTTTTTCATTATAAACATGTTCACATTATTTATAGTTATCTTAAATATTCTGTCTTGTAAGGCCACCATCATGTCACAGCTGAAGCTGGGTCAGATGCTTGCTTTTTCCCTTCAGACTTTTTTTTCCCTTTCGGTGTGCTTTGTATGTTTGAGATGGAAAGGTAATTAATGTAACCATTAATAGGAACTAAGGTAAACAGGCCTCTGGTGTAGCTATAGGTGCCAGAGGTTTCAAAGACTAGTTTGCTCATTTTTGTGTTTGTTGCCTTTGGACTCCCCCAAGCACTTCTTCTCAAAGAGGACCTGTGTCATGCAGCTCTTTGGGCTGTAGTTCACTGTTGCTATACTGAAACCCTGTTCTTCAGATGCTGATAAGATGTGGAAGAGCTCAAACATTGTGTAGTCTTACAAGTAAGTGTCAGTATTTAACAGGCCCCGTGTCTCCCACCTGTGACCATCAAACGCGTTTCTTACTGTACACCTTCCCCCTTTGCAGTTAGGTGGGACAGGAATCCTGGAGACGCATCTCCTGGGAGGGTGTCTGGGAAAGGCTCCAGTGAAGGCCTCGCTCCTGAACACTGGGCCATTGTTCTGGAGAAGACTCTGGATGTGTGTTACCAAGATGATTCTGCTGCTCTCCCTGCTTCAGTGAAGGAGAGCTCTCTCTTGGCTCGTCACCACTTGGACCCAGTAGGGATCCTAGAGATACAAAGCTCATCCAAGTGTGGACCTCCCTCCCTAAACTGCAGGCTGCAGCAGTTCCCCGGACTCAGGCTAGTCCATACTGAGGCTGCAGCAATTCATCAACGTCAATGTCTACGTGTTCCAGCTAAGCAGATCATATCTGTGACTTTTTGCATTTATCTCTGTTTCAAAGTTTCAGTGGCATGTAAACCTCGACAGGTCTGTGACAAGTCATTGATTTCTAGTCTGTCCAGGTTTTTCTTATTGTGAGGATGGGCTTGATGACTTCTAAGTTTCTTATGTGCTGGAGCTGAAACTGAGAGTCACAGCAATTATTTTTGAAGACAGCATTCTTACAGATCTAATACTCCAGAAAGGTAGTAATTATTTTCTTCATTTTACAGATGAACCAATGGGTTTTTGGAGTCATATGCTTGCAAGTGTAAATGGTTCTAGATCTATGCACTTTAGTTTCTTTGAAAATAGCTAATCATAGCTAAAAAAAAACTACCCACTAATGATTTTTATGCATACCTATGTTATATAGTGAAATATTTCTCATTTTCAAGTTTATGTCTACTTTTTGGGAATCTCAGATGTAGGAGCTTAAGTAATATAGTACAGGGCAAGTTATGAGTCAGGCGATTAATTTGTCAGTTCCTTCCTTTTTCCCTCATTGTACTCCTTCTCACACCCCCTCTTCCAGCCCCACCGGGGACAGTCGTTGTAAAGTCATTAATATACATCCTATTTTCTTAGTTCATTTTAGAGACTTGATTTCCAGAGCAGCTGTAGGTTCGCAGTAAATTTGGGAGGAAGATACGGGGATTTCTCATCCATCCTCTGCCCTGTCACATGTACAGTCTCCTAGATCTTCAACATCCCCCATCAGAGTGATCCTTTGACAGACACATATTCATCGGTAGGTTCACAAGTCTTCTCTTTTCAAGTATATTCTTGAGAACATGACTTGTATCTTATGCATGCATTTTAATTTTCATAATTTCTACTTTCTTATTATGCATTTTAGGTACTTTGTTTCTTTTTATTCTCAGAGCTTTGCTTTTAAGATGCAATCATGTGCTTGCGATACACATAGTTGTTCAAACTACCACATAACACTCCAGGTTTCTTATTTTTATAAAAATCTTGGCATATTCATTGTAGGAAAGCTAAATGTCACAAAGGTGAAATAACACAATAATGACCACTGAGACTGCATCATGAGAGAGCCAGAGTTGTCATTTTGGGGAACCTCCACTATGATACCTCCGTGCACATACATAGAAATGCATCATATGCGTTCAATGTGACTTATACAGGACTGCTCTGTACATGTTATTTTTCTCTGTTTTATAGCATCTCATACAACAGATAGAGATCCACAACATGGGTTTCAACATTTTTAAAAATTATTTTATTTGAAAGGGAGAGAGATCTTCAGTCCATTGGTTCCTTCCCTAAATTGCCAAAATGGTTCTAGGCTGAATCTAAGAGCCTGACACTCTATCTAGCAAGTACCTGAGCTATTACCTACTGCTCCCAGGGTGCACATTCCCAGGAAGCCGGAATCAGGAGCAGGGCCAGCACTCTGACCAAAGCACTCTGCTACAGATGCAGGCATCCCAGGTGGCATCTTAAATACTAGGCTAAATGCCTGCCTTACAACATTACTTTTAATGAGCTCACAGTACTCCATAGTGTGGTTGTACCACTTAAACGGTTCCCCTATTTATGGACATTTTGCTTTCAGTTCTTTTTCTTTATTAGTATGAACAGTGCCTCAGTAAAGAGGTTTCTGCAGCCCTCTTTCCCACTTGGGCAATTATCTCTTCAAAGTAACCGTTTTCTATCATCCACATGGGTTGGACCAAGTTCCATGCCACTCACAAAATTCCTGCTTTTTCTACTGCTTTGTGGTGCCCAAAGACTTAAGAGCTAAAGAGGCTTCAGCTATTAAATTCTGGGAGTTTATGAGTTTATGAACATTGGTGGTGGGGGAAGAAATCACGAGGGAGGGAGAGAGAAGCCATTGCAGGACGATGGGGAAGGCGGACGCATGCTCGCGCTGTGTATACATGTGTGGTGTTTCAGGGTACCTTCTTGTGGCGCCACCAGCAGGCAGCCTTTCCAGGCAGTGTCCTGGCCCAGGTCCTTGGGACACCTCAACGCTTACCTGGGTAAGCATCACCCCAATTTGTGATTTTACACTTGGTGGCTGAATCAATGCAATGAAATCAGCTGTCAGAAATGAATAGTTTACATAATTTGATTAAAATTGGAGTCAACACTAACTTTGATGGAATCAGATTTTCTTCTAAGTGTTGTTGATTCTCGACATTAAGTGTGCCAAAATTACTTAGAGAAATGTTATTCTTCCAGTATTTACAACTCACAAAGATGGATGCCAAGAAACCTCTTTGGTGTATCTGCTTTCCTAAGATATTTTAGACCAATATTTGAAAACTCAGGCAATCTAGACGCATATGTTTGGATAGGTATTCTTAAATGAACCAAATGTTCCTTGTTTCAATTTTTAATGTTTGTTTCTCCTTTATAGTTTGTGAGAATTTAATTCAGAGTTCTGATAAAGTGTTACCAGCAAACTTGGCCCTGGATTGCCTTTTGGTAGGGATGGGAAACAAAGCTTTTGTTTAGTACCTCAGTAAAGAGCCTTCTGAGTATTTACAGAAAAATACTTCTTTGGAGCATGGGTGGGAGTGAGCATGAGATATTGAAAGGCTTCAAAGATCAGATTTTAGCATCACAACATGTTTACGAACATCTAATTATCTGTAACGAAGGTGCTAGTGAAAACATCATTTTGTTAGGGCAATTTGCTATAGGTTTTTTATTAGCCAATTTGATTTGCTATCATATATGAAAGGCATTAAGCTTCAGTTTTTAAAATATTCAATTAAATACTGTGGCATTTTTACTATTGCAGAGCTCTTTGTAATCATGGTTTATTTTTCTTCTGGGAACATGTTGTAAAGTTATGTTTATGACGTTACTATGGGGATCCAACTAGACTGGCATCCTTTGCCCTCTTCCTCCCTCCTGTTTGGTGATGGCTCTACTTGCCTACTGTTAGGGAGCCTGCTTTCAGGGCTTCTGCTCCGATCAGTCCGTACCTCTGTGCAGCTGGGACACAACTTGATCTGGGATAGCCCCAAGAGGTGGGAGATTTCCCCTTACTTGGCCTAAGGGGGGGATCTTCTTTGGGCCAAGGCTCATCAGCAGCCTTGTTCTCTCTCTCTCTCTCTCTCTCTGCCTCTTAAATAAGTAAATTAATGAATTGAACAATTTGTCAAAAACAGTGGCCTTACTCTTTTGGTTCAGTGATTTTCCTCTCCCATAGGTCTTTCAAGGTTTTATGCTTTTTATTCAGTGAGAGAAATGCACAGGAGAGCGAGGGCTTTATTTAGAGGAGAAAGAGAAGTCTAGAGGCTAAGTTGGGTCCGTACTAAGCAGAGAGCAGGCCAGGAGCCACGTGGAACAAGCGTGCAGGCTGGAAAGCAGGGAGCAGGCAGCCCAAAGGCGATGGGCCACAAGGTTACCCTAGGTCTTACACCACCTTCTTTCTTCTGGGACGGGGTTCCCATGGCTATGGGAATGTCTGAACATTATCACACTTCAATCCTACATCAGGGCTGATTGCCTAAAATCCTGCTTGAGTGGGCTGACAGTCCTCAAATCCCCTTCATGATATTTTTAGGAGCCTAAAACTCTCTAGCCTTTGGGAAAGTTACTTAGCCTCTCTGTACCTCAGCTTCCAAGTTTGTAAAATGGTGGTCCTGAAAATGTCTACCTCAAAGGGTTGCTGTGATAATTAAGTAACCTAACATTTGTAAGGCTCTTGGAGCAGTGCCCTGGCTGTAGGAAGGGGCGTGTGAAGGGTTAGGAATTAGAAATACCATCAACATGCTCTTCTGAAGTTCACACCCCACTGTGATCTTGATTACCTGGGCAATTACAAATGTTACTCTAAAATACTGCTAATTTCTAACTTTAATTTGATCATAAACAATGGTCTTCTAAATGGGTATATAAAACAGAATGGTAAAATTAGCAATATGTAAATACAGTATATTCTCTACTTTTTAAACCTTAGGAGTTTTGCTATTTAAAAAATTCATTTTATTTATTTGAAAGAGAGACAGAGACAGAGACATTCACTGGTTCACTTATAATAGCTGGGGCTGGACCAGGCCAAAACCAACCCCAGACTCAAATCAGGCCTCCCACATGGATGACAGGAACCCAAGGACTTGAGCCAGCACTTGCAGCCTCCTAGGGTGCACACTCGCAGGAAGTTGGATCAGAAGTTGAGGAGCTGGGACTTGAAACCAGGCACTCTGGGAAATGGGATGAGGATGTCCCTATGCCACATGCCTGCCCCTAAATCTTTGCCATTTTATTTTCAAGATAACATTTTCAAAAATTGGTTGGTTGATGGGAGATCCCATGGGCTAAAAAAGGATTTCAATCTTAGCCATGTATACCACAAACATAAAATGGTTCCTTTCTCTTAGACAATATTTCTACAGTTCCCCATGTGCTATTTTGCATTTTCATCTTTGTCAATCATTAGTTCAACAAATAATCCGATGTAAGGAACATACTGCGTCAATCAAATATCCTCAGACTCCCAACAGACTATTGTGATGTTATTTAGCACCATAAAACACAGGCTGAAGAAATGAATGGCCTTGCTTATACCATGACTATAAACAAAGTAACTGTGGTGGCAAATGAACACCTTGAATGAAAGGGCTCTGCTCCCTGTCTGCATCTATTAGCAGTCTACTTACACAGGTGTGCTGATTTCATTTCCTGTGGCTTCTGTAACAAATCACCATGATCTTAGCAGTGAAAAACAATACAAATTTGTTACCTTAAGATTCCAGAGGCCACAGGACTTTGACAAGAGAATCCATTTCTTTGCCTTTTCTAGCTTCTGGAAGTCTCCTGTGTGCTTTGTCTCCTGGCTCCCTTAAAAGCCAGGAGTTTTGATCTTCAGATCTGTCTCTCCCTCCTCCTCCTCCCTTTGGCGTTTCTGCCTGTCCTCTTTGCTTTATAAAGATCTTTGTGATTACATTGGCCCAAGCAGATAATCCCAGATTATATTCCCATTTCAAAACCCTTACCCTAATCACACTTGGGAAGTCTCTTCTGCCATATGTACATATTTGCAGCATCTTTTGGGAGGGCATTATCGTGCCTGTCACAGATGTGCTTCTGAATACGTCCTTGAAAGGCATCCCGACCCTTTCTTTTGTATGAGTTTGCAAATAATAACTGTGATAAATTCCTACCAGTTGTTGTGCACCCCCCCCCCCCAAGTCAGACAGCTTTTAGTGTTTCCTTAAATGAAGAAAACACTCTGGAGTTTTGTAGGAAAGGATTTAATGAGGATGACACCCCCACACTCTGTGACTGCCCTTGACAACTGCACGAAGAAACACCAGTGCACTCTGAAAGTACATTAGCAAGGAGTTATGTGATGCCAAATGACGACATTCAAAGCCATTTGAGCAAATGGATGTGATTTGGTCCTTAGGATTTTTCCTGGGAGAAAGTTAGAAAATGTGGGAGTGTGAATGAGCATTTCTTAGGGTGCTCAGAGAGAGATCTTGAGGGCAAAGCCAGTGGATTCCCAGGCTCTGCATTTGCAGCTGTGAGTACAATGCGTGGCCTGTCGGAGGTGATTATTAAGTTATTAGTGAATAAAGGACTTACTGGAAGTATTCAAGGAATGGCTTAGGCCCTGGGAAAGGTGACCTGCAAAAATAATAATAATGGGTTTAATATCCTCAGGAAGGAGTGTACTACCACATTCAGTTTTGGTTCTGACTGCTGACTCACAGCCATTCCTCATCGATTGCTGCACCCTTGATGCAAAGGAAACTAAACCCAAGCGATCACTCCTCCGTCCCTCCTGGAAAGATGCAAGGGCACAACTGCTTCTCTGTTGATTTTGCTCACACATTACTATTGTTTAAAGCACAATTTTCAAATTCATTTCCAGCTAAGTGGATTGATTTTGTATTACTCATGCTGAGCACTTGACAGTAATGATTTATTGCAGCTCTGGGATTTTGGCAGCTCTTTACAACTCATGGTTTAATGCACAGTTTCCCCTAATGGCTCGAGTGTCTGTGGTGTTTCCTCCCGTAACGTGATGCACACTGGGAGCTGCATCCTCTTGGCCTGCACATTTGCCTCGGTTTTCTTGGCTACGCACGCTGGGACAGTGGGGACTCAAGTGGGGAAGAGAACATGCACAGACAGAGGAGGCCTGGTGCCTGTTCCTGTCCTGGGAATTGGAGCCATTGTAGCTGTGTGCTACGCACTGGAGGCTGCTCCACTTGAAAGGAGCCCTAGGGCAGAGCTGAGGAGGAGAACAAATGCCTAAATCTTAGGGACAAGGTCTACTTGCCGTGCTTCCTAGCAAAAACGAAAAGAGCGACTTACTGTGCCAACTGCGGTAGTGTGCGTTAGTCCAGGTGTTGCCTACTTAGAACCAGTGGGTACAATTTGGGCCACTACGTGCTTGTGTAAACACCATTTTATTAGAACCTGGCTACATCAGCCTACTTCCCTAAAGTCTATGGGTTTCTTTGTGCTGTAATGGCCGACTTGAGTTGTTGCAGACTATACAACTTCGAAAGCCAAACTCATAGGCCCTTTTCAGAAAACACTGGCTGGCTCTGCCTTAGTCCAAAAGGTCATAACAGTTTGAGATAGAGTTTGTCAATTTGACACCATTTGTAGAGGAGGAAACTGAGTTAGATTCGAGGGAGGCTTGGGAAAGTTACTCAGCAAATGCAGTAACTGTTCAATTGCCAAATGAACGTGTGCTCACAGGATTTAGGTCTGTGAAATCTTCTCAGGTAAGTGTTAACCATCTGATGGCTTTGGGAAACTTTGACTTCTAACTCAGAACTGCGTCCTAACTGCTAAAGCCATTTGTGGAGCCCAGTGGTTCTCAGTGGTTGACTTGAGCGTGAAATCACTTAAGGAGCTCCAAATGTACCAACTCTGTGTCCTTTTGCTCCCAAGTCACGATTAAATTGGTCTAGGTCACAGCCTAGGCATGGTGAATTTGAAAGGTCCCCAGGTGAACCCCGTGTGCAACCAGGGTTCAGAGCCATGAGTATAGACATTGATAACTGTAGCCCTGAAACATGGGAGGTCTTCCCTAGTGAGCAAGCAATCAATACAGTAGAAAGGAAAAAGGAGGGGACAAGTAAGTAGTGTGAGAAACAGCAGCCCATTCTGACGACGCTGCAAGCTGCAAAGGCCAACTGCAAGAAATACCCTTTGTGCCGTCTCTCTCATGACAAGGAAGGACATGACACTGCATTCCAGAGTTAATCTGCTTATTTTGGCATAGTTACAGTGACTTTTTTTTCCCTTTTGTCCAAGGTGAGAGGAGACACTCATAGTTAGAAAGAATGGAAAAAGTAAACATTCTCCTTTAAAAGGGTACATAGGTTTGTGCATTCATTCAAAAGCTGCAGTGTCTGTCTTCTACAAAATGTGTATTTTGAATTTCTCCATGTCTTAACCTTTCTGAAGGGCAAATTAAATCAGGCATGATTTAGATTCCCAGGCTTTGTTAACTGACAGCTGCCTCATGGAATTACATCATAATCATTACTGGCAAATGTAGAGTAAGCCCTCATGGGGGAATCTTTGCTGCTTCCTTGTCGCCCAGAAAGCGCACCTTCATCGCAGTGCCTGGGAAAACATCACAGTAGAAATTCCAAATACATATCTCACTCCTCGGATTCTTTCCACTGTTTCTATTTGCACTGATGATAGAGCCAATGTTGTTAAAACAGCATGAGACTGAACATTTACCCATGAGCTGAGTTCCACAAGCTGTCCGTACCGGCTGGTACATCATTCCAGAAAGAATAATGAAATTATTAAACATCAGAGAGAGGTTTACAAGATTTTTTTCTGAACTCTGAAAGGTCACGTGTGTTTTCTTGGAGGCTGCAAGAGAGAAGTGGGGTATGTACATAAAATCTCAGACATGGAGCAGGTTTATGTCTGTGTGCAAGTGGCTCCCTGTTTGCCTTTCTTAGGCATGGCTGTCAACGGGGCTTGAGCACTTCTCTGTGCTCTGGCTGGTGGAAAAGAAATGTATGTTTTAGACTTGGAACATGGGAGATTTATGGAATGTGAATGTGTCAAGTCTTAGTAACCTCTGAGAAAGGCCACTTGTGAAGTCAGACTGTCATCAGTCACAGAAACCAATGCATCTGTCTCCTGAGAAATTCCTTGGGAATGTCTTCTAGAAAGATTATGAAAGATGAAAAATCACAAGACACGGAGAAGGTATTCTCTAAATGTGAATTTTGACTGCTTCTGGCAAGTTCTGCCTTCTCCCTCAATTGAGAAATGACAAAATGAAACATGAGCAGACTCTACGGAAGAAAACATGAAATCTGATTAAAGGCAGCTTTATAAGGATGAATTATTGCATATTTATGGCACTTAGCTATCAAAACAAAGCTATAGCACATGCATTTAAAACAGACACTCGGGGTACACATTTCACATGGTGGGTCACATGCCCGAGTCCCACACAGGATGTACCTGGGGTCAGTATCTGGCTCTGACTCCCGATGCTAGTGCACAGTGTGGCAGGCAACAGTGATGGTTCAAGTAGTTGGGTCCCTGCTACCCAGGTCAGAGACGTGGGTTGAATCCTTGGTTTGGTCTGGCTTTTACAGGCAATTCAGGAGTTAATCAGTGAGATGACACATGAGATCAACAAGAGGCTGTCAATCAGTTTGTAAGGTCTGGGAAGGCCATTTTGAGGGGCTTGTAAACTGACACCTGAAGAAAAATTGAATTTGCCAGGGGAAGAGCACTCACCAAAACTCAGCTGAGGTTTGCTCAACTCTGTCGCACCTAACCCTTTGGTGATGCGCTAAATTCTTTGCGTTGGTGCAATCTAGCACTGCAAGGTCAAGCTGTGATAACTCCTCAGTCTCTGGGCATTTTCTGCCCGCTACTTTGTGCCTCTACTTATTGAACCACACTGTGCTGCATGCTGCTGGGACAATACGGAGAAGTTTCTGTGAAGGGAAAAATGCAGGCTTAGAACAGTGACTTCCAAATCTATTACAGAACAGGAAGACGATCTTGGAATATGTATAGATCTTTATTTTATCCTATAATATGTAAAACACTATTATTTAATTAATGGAATAATTATATAGTACATATGTGTATAGTACATATAGTACATATGTGTAGTTTATGAATAAACACTCATCATCTGAAGATATGTCTGAATAATTTGGCTGAGAGGTGTGCACAAACAAAGCTTGGAAATCACATGCTTAAAGAAACCAGGGATCACAGCAAATGGTAAGAATAGCCAGGCTCTTCAAATCTCTCGCTGCCTTTCCATTAAGGGCATCTATTCCTCTTTCCCAGCCCAACTTACACTTGTTCCCGCTAACCAGAGAAGCTGCCTTCTCTGATAACTTTGACCTATACCCAAATTGTTCATATTCCTGACAGCTTACAGCACTTCTTGTCTGAGTCAAGTATTTCGCTGTGTTAATAATACTGCTAGGCACTGCTTTCTGATGTTTTCAACCTCAATGATCTTGTCTTTCCAAGGAGTCATAGGTTGTTTTGGTGCTATGTTGAGTCTAAATAATTTGTATTTGATGTAGAGCTGGGAAGATACAAAGTATTCAGTGAATGCCTTTGTGATGGGCTCAACTTTTTAGAACCTTGCCAATCAATGTGCAACCAAAGGACCAGCAGCATCAGCTTTGGAAGGGAGCTTCTCAGAGCACAGATCAAATTTGTGCTGTCCTCCTTCTCTCTCTTCCACACTTTGCCATCTCTTTGCAAGGCCCACCATAGTAAACCAGCGCTTCTCAAACTTTGATGTACATGAATCATCTCTGTGTGGGGTCCTGTTAAAATTCAGATTCCAATTCCACACACCCGGATGAGAATGAAGAGTCTGCGTTTTAATGAGTTCTCAGGTTATTCTGATGCTTCTGGTCTAGGAACCACACATTTACATTTCAGTCTTTATGCTGTCCAATATAGAAGGCCTAGCCATCTATAAATATTGAGCGCTTAGCACATGAAATTTCAAAATAGCACATGGATGAAATAATAAAAATATCTCTAATAATTTATAATATTGACTGCATTGCACTGACATTATTTTGGATAAAGAGGATCACATAAAATACAGTATCATTGAATTTCATATTTATTTTCACACTTTAATGAAGCTATTAGAAAATTCTAAATTACATATGTGACTCATACTTCTATTGGACAGTGCTGCTCTAGAATATTCCCCTGGTTTTCTTAAATATAGAAAGTATTAAGGTAGTAATATCTGTTGATAATTTACCTCAAATGTATTCTACAAATGGAATACTAATATAGGGATAGTAGAAAGAAAATTTGTAATTATAAATGATAAACATTTCTTCTTCATAGACTTGTATATACTATAAATGCTATATTTGTTACAGGAAATATTGAGATGTCAATATTTCAGATTTCTGAATATGTGTATAATTCATAATGTAGGTCTATACTCTCATGGATAAAGATGCACATACGTATTGATGATCTGTAATAAACTTCTTGACAAAGATGATGGATGAGAATGCTGTGATCGCCACAGGGTAAAGTAATTGTTCCCCAGGTCTTAGATACCATGTTCTCCCCACCCCCACTCCAGGCTTGGAAATTTTTATTGGCATATCTTTAAGCCCGCTCATTTTTTCCCCCTTGGCTATGTCCAGTCTACTAATGAACCTATCAAAGGCATTCTTCATTTTGGTTCCAGTATTTTTATTTCTAGCATTTCTTTGTGATTCTTTTTAGAATTCCATTTCTCTGCTTATATGTTCTTGTATGTTACTCACTTTTTACACTGCAGCCTTTAGTTTAATCATAGTTTTGTTTTAAATTCCTACCCCTCCCTACAAGCAGAAATGGAAACAGTGGTGGCTCCAGAATTTCTACATAGAGTGTAATCTGAGTAGAAAAGGAAGGACTGATCAAGTCACCGTTTCTCATAGTGTTCATTTCACTTTAACAGGTTTCCTTTTTGGTGCTCAGTTAGTTGTCACCTATCAGGGAGAACAAGTGGTATTTGTCCCTTTGGGATTGGCTTATTTCACTCAGCCTAATGTTTTCCAAATTCCTAACAGGGATCACTTTTCAGTTAAAATTTAAACACTTAAGAATAATTGTGTGTTAATTACAGAGTTCAACCAATGGTACTAGGACAAATAAAAATACTAAAATGGATAAAGTATTACATTGTACATCAACCGTCAGGACAAGAGCTGATCAAGTCACTGTTTCTCATAGTGTCCATTTCACTTCAACAAGTTTCCCCCTTGGTGCTCAGTTAGTTGTCGCCAATCAGGGAGAACATATGATATTTGTCCCTTTGGGACTGGCTTAATTCACTCAGCATGATGTTTTCCAAATTCCTCCATCTTGTTGCAAATGACCGGGTTTTGTTGTTTTTGACTGCTGTATAGTATTCTATAGAGTACATGTCCCATAATTTCTTTATCCAGTCTACTGTTGATGGGCATTTGGGTTGGTTCCATGTCTTAGCTATTGTGAATTAAGCTGCAATAAACATTAAGGTACAGACAGCTTTTTTGTTTGCCAATTTCCTTTGGGTAAATTCCAAGGAGTGGTATGGCTGGGTTTTATGGTAGGGTTATATTCAGGTTTCTGAGGAATCTCCAAACTGACTTCCATAGTGGCTTAACCAGTTTGCATTCCCACCAACAGTGGGTTAGTGTCCCTTTTCCCCCACATCCTCTCCAGCATCTATTGTTGGTAGATTTCTGAATGTGAGCCATTCTAACTGGGGTGAGGTGAAACCTCATTGTGGTTTTGATTTGCATTTCCCTGATTGCTAGTGATCTTGAACATTTTTTCATGTGCCTGTTGGCCATTTGGATTTCCCCTTTTGAAAAATGTCTATTGAGGTCCTTGGCCCATCTCTTAAGTGGGTTGTTTGTTTTGATGTTGTGGAGTTTCTTGATTTCTTTGTAGATTCTGGTTATCAACCCTTTATCAGTTGCATAGTTTGCAAATATATTTTCCCATTCTGTTGGTTGCCTCTTCACTTTCCTGTTTCTTTTGCAGTACAGAAACTTCTCAATTTGATGCAATCCCAAATGTTAATTTTGGCTTTGACTGCCTGTGCTTCTGGGGTGTTTTCTAAGAAGTCATTGCCGGTACCTATATCTTGCAGGGTTTTTCCAGTGCTAATAATTTGATGGTGTAAGGTCATAGATTTAAGTCTTTAATCCATGTTGAGTGAATTTTTGTGTAAGGTGAAAGGTAGGGGTCTTGCTTCATGCTTCTGCACATGGAAATCCAATTTTCCCAGCACCATTTATTGAATAGACTGTCCTTACTCCAGGGATTGGTTTTGGATCCTTGATCAAATATGACTTGATCAGCCCTCACCCTGACTGTTGATGAGCAACTTAATATGTTATCCCTCTTAGTATTTTTTTGTTTGCTCTACTTAATACTTTTGGTTGAATACTGTAATCAATACACAGTTATTCTCAAGTGTTGAAACTTAACTTAACTGAAAAGTGATAGCTGTTACATATAAGAGTGGGAATAAGAGAGGGAAGAGATGTGCAATTCTGGACATGCTCAAGCTGACTTAACCTCAAACGGTAGAGTTAGAAACATACCAGGGGATTCGAATTCAATCCCATCAAGGTGGCATGTACCAATGCCATCTCACTAGTCCCAGTGATCAATTTCTGTTCACAATTGATCATAATGATAGGACTAAGAACCAAAGGGATCATATAAACAAGAATAGTGTCTGCAAATACTAGCTGATAGAATAAAAAAGGGAGAGAACGATCCAACATGGGAAGTGAGATACACAGCAGACCCATAGAATGGCAGATGTCCTAACAGCACTCTGGCCTCATAATCAGCCCTTAAGGCATGTGGATTCGGCTGAAATGCCCATGAGAGTATTTCAGGCATGGAAAGCCAAGACACTCTGGGGGAAAAAAAAAACCTAAATGAAAGATCTCTGTGAGTGAGATCCCAGTGGAAAGAACGGGTCATCAAAGAAGGAGGTACCTTTCTCTGAAGGGAGGAGAGAACTTCCACTTTGACCATGGCCTTGTCTAAATATGATCAGAGTCGGTGAACTCAGGGGGCTTCCATAGCCTTGGCAACTCATGACAAGAGCCTAGGGTAATTACTGATGCCATAAACAAGAGTGTCAATTTGTTAAGTCAACAACAGGAGTCACTGTGCACTTACTCCTCATGTAGGATCTTTGTCCTTAGTGTGCTGTACATTGAGATCTAATGCTATAACTAGTACTCAAACAGTATTTTTCACTTTATGTTTCTGTGTGGGAGCAAACTGTTGAAATCTTTACTTAATGTATGCTAAACTGATCTTCTGTATATAAAGAGAATAGAAAATGAATCTTGATGTGAATGGAAGGGGAGAGGGAGTGGGAAAGGGGAGGGTTGCGGGTGGGAGGGATGTTATGTGGGGGAAGCCATTGTAATCCATAAGCTGTACTTTCGAAATTTATATTCATTAAATAAAAGTTAAAAAAAAGAAATTGAACAAAAAAAAAGGAAGGAACAAAGACTTGTCTTAAAAATTACATCAGCATTGAAATCCCATTTTTTTTATTGGTATTGGTAGCCAAAGAAAATGGTAAGTAAAATGAGACGTGAATGTAGGAGTAGAAGGCATCTAGGCATGAAAGAGAAGTATTTGCCAAGCACATGTGTTTTTGTTATGAATTGCCATGCAACAGACTTCTCCGACACTTAATAGTTGGGTAAAACAGTCTATTTCTTTCTTCAAAATTTTTTTTGCAGTCACAGATTCTATGGGTCAGAAACTTGAACACGGCATTGTGGGGAGGAATTATTTTTGTTTTCCTATGACAGTGTCCTCATCTTGGAGGACTTAATTAGCTGGAGCGACTTGAGAACTTGTGGCCTGAATCATTTGGAGAGTTCCTGCCTCATATGTCAGGGACGATTCAGTGGCTGGACTGAGCAGGACTGGTGATCAAAGACACTACACATGGCTTTTTTATGTGACTTGTACTTATCACAAAATGGTGACTGGGTTCCAAGAGAGAGCATCCAGATAGTAAGCACTCCAAACATGAAAGGAAGAAACTGCAAGACTTCTTGTGCTCTACCCTTGGAAGTCACACAGTTTCACTCATCCGTACTCTGTTGTTAGAAGAAAGTCACTAAAGACAGTCCGGACTTGAGAAGATGGGAATTCGATTCTGTCTCTCAATGGGGGCCGTGGCTAGATGACGTTTTAGAAGAGTACATAGAATGGGGGAGATTTTTGTAGCCATATTTGTAGAATCCAATCCATCACACCATAGTAACTAAGTATGATGTGTTTGGGGAAACAGAAAGCTTGCTCTGATGGGGGTGTGTTACCCTAGGAAACTATTTTATTTCTTATAGAGTGGGCTGTATTCTAGGAAGGACATACCTTTGGTTCTGTAATTGGTAGCTTGGTATATTGGACAGTCCATGGGCTACGGAATTAGTTTCCTTATCTTCTGTATTCATTGCAAACCTCCTTCTTTCAAATGGTATTTTGATCATTCTTTCATGCAGAAGGTAATAGTGAACTTACGTGCTACATCTAGTCCTTGACTTGAGTGGCTCCTATTACTTGTTAGCAAAAATACATAGAGAATACAACTAAATTTGTATATAAGGTTATAAAAAATGCAACAGTGTTTGGAAAATCTTTAGTAACAACAGAACAACAAGTTCAAAGTTTGGGGCTGGCTCCATGGCTCAGTAGGTTAATCCTCTGCCTGCAGTGCCAGCATCCCATATGGGCGCCGGTTCTAGTTCCGGCTGCTCCTCTTCCAATCCGGCTCTCTTCTGTGGCCTGGGAAAGTGATAGAAGATGGCCCAAGTCCTTGGGCCCCTGCACCTGCGTGGGAGACCTGGGAGAAGCTCCTGGCTCCTGGCTTCAGATTGGCACAGTTCCGGCTGTTGTGGCCATTTGGGGAGTGAACCAACGGAAGGAAGACCTTTCTCTCTTTCTCCCTCTCACCGTCTGTAACTCTACCTCTCAAATGAATAAATAAAATCTTAAAAAGAAAGTTCAAAGTTTATGATGGTTATGTAGGCAAATCTGGGCTTCCTTAGATGCTTGTTTCACTTTGTATGTTTCTCTTATTTTCCCTTTTGTGTATCTTTTTTTATTAAATTTTTTTTAAAAAGATTTATTTGAAAGTCAGAACTTTAATCTGCTGGTTTACTCCCAAGTTGACAGCAATAGGTAGCACTGGGTCCAGCCAGAGCCAAGAGCTTGATAGAGGTCTCATGTGTAGGTGGTCAGGGCCCAAACACTTGGGCCATCTTCTGCATTCCCAGGCCATTAGCAGGAAGCTGAAAAGGAAGCGGAGCAGCCAGGATTCCAACTGGCACCCATATAGGATGCTGGGGTGTCACAGGTAGTGGCGTTATCTGCTATGCCAAAACACAGGCCCCTTTTGTACGTTCAGATGTCAGTTACATAGGACTCTTCAAAATAGTTCATGAAAAGTACTTACTATGAAATAACTAAGTATGGATTTCAAAAACTTTTGTACTAAAATAAACATCTTTTTAATTCCACTTTGAATGAATTTTTTGAAGTATCTCCTATGTAAATGATTGTGTTTCTATGGATTTCTAGGAGTTATTTTGTGGGTGTGTCATTCATACTCCCTGTGACAGACTGAATTTTCCAAGAAGACCAAAAAATAACTACCATCGAATGTGCTTTTCTATAACGTGATGTCCACATTTCTTCCATGGAGAGAGAAAGTCTATGGTCACTTGCTTTTCATCTAAATGGGCCTGATGCTACGGCAAAAGTTGTCCTACATAACTTCTTTGGCTTGGTCATTAAAAGTAATATACCCATTTGGCTTGTTTGGAGCACGTGAGTTGGGAAACCGGTCAGAATACTGTAAAGAATCTTAGGTCACGTGTAGTGATGGGTAAGTGTTCTAACAGCCACTTACTGACCCTTAGCCCCAACTGACAGCCAGCATCAGCCATAAGCCATCAGACATGTGAGTGAGCATGCCTTCACTTGGCTTGAACTCCAGCTACTGAATCATCATCAAACCTTGAGTCTTCCCAGGTGACATGGAATAGAGGACAAATTGCTCCCTTCCTAGATTTCAGATTCATGGGGAAAAAAAGATAATTGTTTTGAGCCACTACATTTTATTATGATTTTTTTGTGCAGAAATACATACCTGGAACACTTTCTGATCGTCTGTGTATACCATCCTCTATCTCTTTTTCTGTGTTTCATTTTCTAACCATTTTACTTCCATGTCTCTAATCCTGTTTTATTTCTTCCTGTTCACATTTACTTTGTAACTCTTAAATTCCTCATATTTCCCTGCCTTTTCCTGATTTCTTGTTTTAATATAGAAGATAGAATTTTAATAGAAATCTCCTATTTTGGATAGTATCTTTGTGGTCCCTTCTGTTAATTGTTAAATTTTTATTTGAGGGGGCGGGGGGAGAGAGAGAGAGACTGACTGACTGACTGCCTGATTGACTTTTCATTTGCTGGTTTACTCCCCAAATGCCTGTAACGGCTGGGGCTGGGCTGAAGCCTGGAGCCTGGAACTCAATGCAGGGTTCTCATGTATCTACATGAGGATAGCAGGGGACACTTAATCTTTCTCTCCCTTTAAAATTCAGTAAATACAACATTACTGCTTCTTATGGGAATTTTGATTTTTTCTTTTTGTAAAACTTAGTTTTACATGACAGGCAAAGACACACACACACACACACTTAGAGGGAGCGGGGAGGGGGGAGGGGGGAGGGGGGAGGGGGGAGGGGGGAGGGGGAGGGGGAGGGGGAGGGGGAGGGGGAGGGAGAGGGAGAGGGAGAGGGAGAGGGAGAGGGAGAGGGAGAGGGAGAGGGAGAGGGAGAGGGAGAGGGAGAGGGAGAGGGAGAGGGAGAGGGAGAGGGAGAGGGAGAGGGAGAGGGAGATATCTTCCATCCAGTGTTTCACTCCCCAAATGACTACTACAACAGCCAGGTCTAAACCCAGAGCCAGCACCTCCAGCCAAGTTTCCCACGCAGGTGGCAGGAGCCCAAGCACTTAAACCATTATCTGCGCTTGCCACTTGCATTAGCACAAAGCTGGATCAGAAGTGGAACAGCCAGGATTTGGACCAGCACACCCCTATGGGTGGCTTAAACTGCTATGTCATAACACCGGTCCAAATTTTCTACTTTCTGAATGCCCATGGCCCACCTGCAAAGGAATGCATTCTATCCCACCTCTGGTACTTCTGAATGCATGAACGTGTGGAAAGCTTTTTCCCTGGTGAATAGAGTTTTCAATGTTATAAACTCAAATTTTTTTTTCAGTTTTTGAAAGATGGTATTAATATACCATTTTATGGAGCTGCTATATTTCTAAAGTATTTTGGTGAACTCTTCCCTTCTTGTTCTAATAGACTAAAAATTTGCCCTTTAAACATATAAGGAGAGAAATATTTCTTTTCAGTAGTTTTTTTTTTAAGATTTATGATATTTATCTGAAAAAAATGACCAGGGAAGACACAGAGGGAGAAGAAGAGGGACAGAGGGATCTTGCATCTACTGGTTTAGTTCCCAAATAGCTGCAATGGTTGAGGCTGGGCCACATGAAAACCAGGAGCCAGGAACTCCATCATCAGGTGTCCCACATAGTGCCAGGGACACAAGTACTTGAGCCATCTTCTGCTGCTTTGCCAGATATGTTATCAGGGAGCTGGATTGGAAGCAAAGCAGCTGGGACTCAAACCGGTGCTTGGATATGGGGTCTGGCATTGGGGGTGGGGGCCACATTGCCAGCCTTTTCAGTGGTTCTTGAGGTGAGCTCTCCTCTTCCTAGTGTAAAACTTTGGAGGACTTGAAACAAGGCAGCTTCTGACCTGAAATATGGGGAGTTAAGTTAGAAATAGTTTGTACTTTCTGTGTGTGATGTTTTAGAATTTGTTTTTTCTAGATCTCTTTATTATATTTTGTCATAAGTTCTGCAAAACAAAAAATATTCAAATACAAACCCCCAAATGTCACCATATTCATTATATATATAGAATGACTTTCTACCTGATTGTTTACTTTTAACTCTATAGCATGTAACAAAATACCTTTTGTAAAAACTCCATATCCAAGGTAGAAGCCGAATGCGCTCTATGACCTAGAAACCTCCCAAGCACTTACTACATGGATGAATTCCACCTCTACTATTGCCTAAGTAAGGGCAAGGTGAGAGCTTGCAGCATCTGCAGTAGACAATGTCTAGAAAATCATATGAAATCACTAATATTGATTTAATGAATCAGTGCATGAATTAATGAAATGTGCTTTTTCCCTTGCTTTTGTTCTTTTTGAAGTCTTACTTATTTCCTTGAAAGGCAGAGTTACAGAGAAAGAGGGATAGAGACACACAGAGACAGCCCATTTGCTGGTTCACTCCCAACATGTGCCCAAGAGCCAAGACTGGGTGGGGCTGAAGCCAGGAGCCAGAAATTCCACCCCAGTCTCCAACATGGGTGGCAGGCCCCCAAACACTGGGCTCATCTTCCACTACGTTCTCAGGTGCATAATCAGGGAGCTGCACTGGAAGTGGAGCAGCTGGGACTGGAACCAGTGCTCATGTGGAGTGGTAGTGTCACAAGCAGCAGCTTAACCTGCTGAGCCACCATATTGGCCCTTGTTACTGTTTTTATATGAAGTCTCAATCATGAAAAATAAATGTGCCTTCTTTGAAATTTAAAAAAAAAAACCTGTGTTACAAAGCATGCCTTCAAAATCAGAATTTTTGATACATACTAATGTATTTAGTCATCTTTTATTATTTTCCCTTCTTGAACACTTTCAGCTTACCTGGGTAAAATATCCTACTTGGTACCAGAATGCTTTACTTTTGAAGACTGTATATTACATGGAATCCATCCAGCCTATAGACAGGGGTGTGAGGAACTGAGACAAGCTGCATTGGCTGGGGAGTGTCTGAAGGTTTTCTAACAGGCTGCATTAATGCATTTACTTATGCATCATTTTTATATTCATTATAAATTATCCTTTCATTAGTACACTCAATTCTGCTAATGAGAGATTTCTGAAAATATTCTACATTTTATAATAATTTGCTTTAGGTCACTTTTTCATAGACCTGCAGTTACTTTGAAAATTAGAAGAACAAAAATTCAAAAACGGTAATCCCCGAGCAGGTGTTATGATGCAGTGTGTTAGGTCACCACTGGAAACAGCAGCCTCCCTTATCAGAGGGCCGGATTTGAGTGCTGACTACACTAGGTTTCTATTCTAGCTTCCTGCTAATATGCCTATGGGGCAGCAGATGATGGCTCGTACTTGAGGTACTTGAGCTCTTTCTACCCATGTGGGAGATGTGGATGGAGCTCCTGGCTTAGGCCTGGCCTAGCCCTGGTTGAGGTGGGCATTTGGGGAGTAAACCAGTGAATGGAAGATCTTACTCACTCACTGTTTTTCAATTAAATAAATAAACATTAAAAAAATTCATACAGAGTGGAACTCTGAAAAAATAATGATGTTAGTATATAAAGAGAATTGAAAATGAATCTTGATGTCAATGGAAGGGGAAAGAGAGCAGGGGGTGGGAGGGAAGTTATGGGGGGGGGAAGCCATTGTAATCCATAAGCTGTACTTTGGAAATTATATTCATTGAATAAAAGTTAAAAGATAATGATGTTGATAAAGTACATCTCCTTGATTTTTGTTAACGTAGTTGTGATGTGATTTGACTTATGAATTAATCAGTGCTTATATAAGGCGTCTTTTAAAGAAATGAAGCTCTCAAACATGGATGAGTATCAAAATTGCCTAAAAGATGTCACAAATTCAGATTTCTGAAATGTATCCTTCTGACATATGTTTAATACACAAACCAGATCAGTCTGACGATGTTGAATGAAATTTTATCTGCCTGATGAGTAACTCCTTGTGGGCCGAGGCCATGTTCTATACTGATTTGGCTTCTCCTGTGGTACCAGCACAGTGTTGAGCATAGAGTGAACCATCAGTAAATACTTCTGGATGACAACCATTTTAGGTTGAGCCTGTATGTACTTCATATGACCAGTGAAGGAAAGGTATTCTAGAGAAAGGGAGAACTTGGGTCAACAAAATCTGTTTCTTGTTGGGTTTACAATTTGGAACCTCAGTGGAATGTTTGTTCAGTTATTTTGCAATTAACATTCTTTGGTCCACGATAATGGAAGAGATCCACCAGATATTAAGGATTTGCGTGGACAGATACTTTCCATGGATTAGGTTATCTCATTTAGTTACCATAACAATTCTGCAAGGAAATAATAATTTCATTCTGTAGATTAGGATACAGTTTCAGAGAGCATAAGTCACGTACCCAAAGGCATGCAACAAGGAAATGGTAGAACTGCGATTACAGTCTGAGTTCAGCCAGTTCCAGTGTTCATGCTTTTTCAAGGTACTTTCCCAGCAAATTTCCAGCTGGATTAGGGGACTTGGAAATAGATGAGGCAAAGTTTGGTTCTTCACTAGCCATATTTGATTCAGAGCTAGAGAAGTAGTACATACTGAATTTAAGAAAAAGATATGTGTTTTTAAAATGGTTATGAGAACTGTAGGTCAGATGACTGAGTACTGGATGGCTACAATAAATGGAATTCTCAGGTTCAAGAGGGATTTAGAAAGGTCTTACTAGAGAGTATTACAAGAGCTGACACAAGAGGAGGTCAAAATATATATGGGGATTTCAGTTCTATTGGGGGTCAAGGCAAGAATACTTTAAAGTAACATCAAAGGGAACATGAAAAGTAGTTCAAGAGATAAGAGAAATGTGAGAATTTTCAGGCTTGGATCATTCCAAGATTGGTGACATGGGAGCCTTGGGGGATAAAGGGAATTAGAACTGCTTACACTTACACTCCATCCTGCAAATGGAGAAAGCTGCCACAGGCAGGCAGGCCATCTGATAAGCACTCTCCTTTGGTACATACTTTGGTCTCTTAAGTCTAATGTTATCACAGCCAGAGTCACATCGCTAGTTGCTGTTCATGGTGAGAAACCCAAGTATTAAAGTAGCAAAGAAGCCAAATAATTCTTGCTCAAAAGGAGGGCAGAATATTCAGAAGTCAAAAGATAGATTGCCAAAGACATCCTCCATTATGTATCACGACATAGAATGGCTAACACTTGGATTTTATAGCACCATTGGTCCCCCCTTTCTTCTCTTACCTCCTTTCTTCCCCAGGAATTATTTTTGTCTTTTTCTTTTATATTAGGGAAAATATTCTTAAATGCCAAATGTGCCTCCAAAGGCTCAAAGTGATCTGAGAGTGACTGCAGAGAAGCCTGTTTGAGTAAATTTTTTTTTGGTGGTTTTCAGTATAGTCACCTATCAAACTTGTCTCTTGGACCCCACTCCTTCAATATGTGGAAAATGCCATACTCATTCCACATGCACCTAGTCCTATTCCTTTTCCATTGGCCCTCTTTTTTGGTGCCTGAAGAATTTTACAGTAAGAAAGTGACATTTTGTCTATCTTTTGAAACACATCATTCTAACTCTGTTCTACTAGATAGGGAGAATCAGTAAGGACATGATGTAGAGGCATTCAATTAGGATAAATATTTTGAGGGATCAAAGTTGGCTCCTGGAAGGCTACAATAATAAGGGATTTGTGGGACATGGCAAGAGCAGGACATTTGTTAATTTACCTGTCAATCACCCAACTAATCTATAAACTCCATGAAGGTAGGATCCATATTTGTCTTATGTACTGTAAAATACTGTTTTCTTCATAGCAAAAATTCTGGTTCATAATATGTACCCAATTATTAATTGGAGAATGAATGAAGACCTTTAATCAAAACTACTAGATATCATTACAATAATTTAGATTGTTGAGACTGGCCAAATTCATGACATATCTTTGACTTTCTTGTATTATTAGCACCTATCCCTCTTACCTGCCATATTTTAAGCATCTTCAAGGCAAGGAGCTGCAAAAAGATCTCATTATACTCAGAATTCAGTTCCTTGCATAGTGGGCTATATGTAACATGAAATTAGCAAATGTTTTGTATGTAAATTAAATAACTTATTATAAAATATGACTTCAAATGGAACTTTTCAGGCAACTGAAGATGATATTCTGAGTTATTTTTGGATCATATTCTAGGAGATGATAAAAATTGGCCTCCAATGATTACCTTGAGCTGATACATGCTACTCTCTGGTAGAAACTGAAAATTCTAGCCTGACCCCAATGATGACTATTTCATTGGCATCTTACTTGAACAAATGTAGGTTAAATTTGGAAAGGATATACTCTGGTAATAAAACTGGCAGGAGATCAGCTTTTGATGGTGTAAAGCTTACATAGCTGGTGAAATATTTGCAAGGTTATTGGAAAGATATGATGATTCATTTTCTTAAGGAAAGGATTTAAATCACATCTTTTCCTGGTGCAGACATGGATTGCCCTTTCCAGAGGGGATATATTAGCACCTACTGGGTACATGATGTTTTCTGCTTATTCTTGGCTTCTATAAACACATCTCATAAATTGCAAGAGAAATGACACAAGTTGAATTATATCAAACAACAGAAGTCAGAACATATAACAGATCAATATACTATTCTGCCTGATTTTTATCAGCAATCAAGCCACAGTAATGGAAACAGCATGATACTAGCATTAAAACAGATCTATAGACCAATGGAACAGAATAGAGACCCTGAAAATAAACCCACACGTCTATAGCCAACTGATCTTTGATGGAGTTGCTAAGTACAGGCAAAAAGGATAGTCTTTTGAATAAATGGAAGTGCTGAGGAGATTGGGTATACACATGTAAAAGAATGAAACTAGACCCCTTTCTCTGACCATGTAAAAAAAACTCAAAATGGATTAAAGACCTACACGTGAGGCCTGAAACTTACAGACTAATAGAAGAAAACATAGGGAAAACATTTCAGGACATTGGGATGGGCAAGGAATTTGTGAATGAGATCACAAAAGCAAGGAAGCAACAGCAAAAATAGACAAATGGGGTTTCATTAAACTAAAGGGCTTCTGCAGAGCAAAGGAAACAATCAACAAAGCAAGGAGACAACCTAAAGAATTGGAGAAAATACGTGCAAGCTCTCCGTCTGACAAGGGGCTAATACCCAGAATATATATGGAACTGAAATGACTCAACAGCAAAAAATTCAAATAATTTCATTTAAGAAATGGCCCGTAGATCTAAATAGACATTTCTCACAGGAAGACATACAAATGGCAAACAAGTACATGAAGAATGTTACACATCATCAGGGAAACTGAAATCGGAACCACTAAGAGATACCCTCTCATTCCAATCTGATTGGATATTATCAAAAAAGACAAAAGATAATAAATGCTGGTAAACATGTGGAGAAAAGGGAACTTGAGCACACTGTTGGTGGGAATGTAAATGAGTACAGCCATTGTAGAAAATAGTATGGAGGTTTCTCAAAACAAAACAAAAATAGAACTACCATATGATATGGTAATCCCATTCCTGGGTATATATCCAAGGGAAATGAAATCCATCTGTCAAAGAGACATCTGTACTCCCATGTTTATTGCAGCACCATTTACAATAGCAAGGAAATGGAAACAATGTAACTTTCCATCCAGTGATGAGTGGTTAAAGAAAATGTGGCAAATATACACAATGCACTATTTCTTAGTCATCAAAAAGGACAAAATTTTGTCATGTACAGCAACGTAAATGGAACTGCAGGCCATTACATTAAGTGAAACAAGCACAAAAAGACATTTACCACATATCTCTCTCATATGTGGAATCTTAAAAAAGTAGGTTACACATAAAATAGTGCTTACCAGAGGCTGGTTAGGGAAGTAGAGAGGAAGGGATTAGGAAACATTGATTAACAGGTACTAGATGAGACTAGGAAGTTGTGAGATTTTATTGCACCATAGGGTGACTATAAAGATGATGCTCACGTACTGTATATTCAGCAAAAAAACAGAAGATAGGATTTTGACCATTTTTTCACTATAAAGAAATGTTAAATGCTTGAAAGGATAAATGTATTTACCCTGATGGGACATATATGTCAAAGTTTTTTTTTTTTTAATTATGAGCGATCTCTGGTGATGCAGGAGCCCCAAGAGAACTGTGTTACGAGGAAGCCAAGTGATGAGTCAAGATTGCACATTTGGAGTCAGATTACTTGATCCAAGTATCTTGGATCTATCTATGTAGCCTCACCAAAGTTACTTAAGCATTTGTGTCTGAGTTTCCTCCTCTGTAAAATGGAAAGATAATAATAGTTTTCATTTCATTGAAGGTCAAAAGGCTATGTGAATTAGTAACTTTAAAGCATGTAGAGTGGTTCCTAGCATGTAATAAGGCTATATATGCGTTTTTTGTTGTTAGTACCTTTAGGCTTTGATTTACACAGAAGAATCTGAGGTCCGGAGCCACGCATAATTGAATGGAAGGTGAAAGAGCCTGATCCAGAATCCAGTTCTGCTCATTCCAAAATCGGGGATCTTTTGATTCTGCCATAATGTCCTGCTGAGTAAGTAAAATGACTTAAGTTCCAAGGAAATGAAAATTGATTGAATGTAATGTTTTTTAAGGTAACAACTACAGTAACTAAGTATATTGTGAGTGGTATCAAGAAGTGTGTATTAATCCATTGGTCTTAGTTACTACTCTGCCCATATTCTCTCCACTCACTGAACCCATGCACACTATTCTTAATCTTCTATGGGCCCTAGTTACCCCCCACTCAGGGGTTTTCTCTTGGCCTTTGTCACAGGGAAGAAATTTTCAGGAGTTAACACTCCCTTGGGGACAGTCCCTCCACTGATGATGCAATTTGAAGAGTAAAGATTGCTACTTCTTACCTATCAGCTGGGACAACGTTGAGGGATAGTCCACACTCTCTCAGAAGTCCCCAACAGGATTAAGCCTCATGAGCCCACGATACTCTCCTTCTGATTGACTACACACCTTGAAGTGGCTGCCTTTTCTTCCTTTCTCACTTCCCTTTTCCTCTACCGCTGTTTGCTGGAATCCCCTCTCAAGCTACTAGCATGCACAGCCTTAGCTCAGGGTCTGCCTGACCACATTGAAAAGTGATGAAGCTAAGCAGGAGATGTAGATACTCTTTGGTCTGGGGCTAGACACACCCAAATGATGGTTGGGTATTACGGAAGATGGGCAAACTCCAGCTGTGAGGCGCCTCAGGAAGAAATGGATATGCTTTTACAGTAGGTTTCTTCCAGAAATGACAAGCTGGTCCTACTTGGACATAAAAGCTTTTTTGAAACTTTTAAGCCCTGAGGAAAACTGGAAATGTTTGAACAAATAAAAATACTTACATAGCTTATATAATTGTTAGCACCCTTCACAGATCTAAAGTCACTTTGTTAATTTGGGAACATAAAAATGCATTATGTATGACTTGGTTGGCTCCTTAAAGTATCAAGTTTGATATCTTGAGAGATGTGAAGACCTGGAAATTTTGAGGGGCAAAAGAATGCTTTGAAAAGGAGTCTTGAAATACCATAGTAAGTAAGATTCCATGATTATTCTATAAGCTGTTCAGCTATAGGCTACCAGTCTGAGCAGGCTCATTCCCTTTGCTCTGAAATGGCCCTCAGAAAGGCGAGCAATTTTCAGGAAAATCTGGGGGCCGGTTCTGTGGGGCTGATAGATTGGAGTTCTGGCATTAGCTCAGTGACCTACAGGTTTGAGTCAGGTACTTAGGGATAGCTCTGGGTTATCCCACTGGGATGTGTCATCAAACCCCAAAGAGCAGGCACTTGATAATCCCTCTGCACCTCGGTATTAATAAATTTAGATTAATAAATCAATCTAAAGTATGTACACAATGGTAATGTACACAAAAGTCATATTGATCTGTGAATTCTGGGTAGTCGGTAAGACTCAAAAGCTCATTAAGGCAGCATCACAAAGACAGATGTGCACATTATTTTGGAATACGGAATTAAGTCAGTTAGCAAATGATACTTGCTGGTCAGAGGGAGGAGTTTGAATGTGATCTTTGTTGAATTGCTAAAGGAAACCTCCTGTCAGATGTCAGCAATGAAACACAGAATTGGAAATCATCATCTTTAATTATTGTAACTTAGAAATCTTTAAGGTATACCACCTTCATGCATTTCATAATATAGTGATTGTTCCCATCATACCTGCCCTTCCAGCCACACTCTCACCCCTCTTCCTCCCCTCTCTCCCATCCCCATTCTTATTTTTCACAAAGATATATTTTCAATTAACTTTATACACATAAGATTAACTCTAGACTAAGTAAAAGATTCAACAAATACTATGAAAAAAAGCATTGTGCCCAGTGTTCCTCAACAGTTGGGACAAGGGCTGTTCCAAATTATCACATCTCAAAGCATCAATTTCACTTCTACAGACGAACTTTTAGGTGCTCTATCAGTTACCACAGATCAGGGAGAGCGTATGGTATTTGCCTTTTGGGGATGGGCTTATTTCGCTAAGGATAATGTTTTCTAGTTTCATCCATTTTGTTGTAAATGACAAGATTTCATTTTTTAACCACTGTGCAGTATTCCAAAATATACACAACCCATAATTTCTTAATCCAATCTTCAGTTGATGGACATCTGGGTTGATTCCACATCTTAGCTACTGTGAATTGAGCTGCATTAGACATGAGTATAGTTAACTCTTTCATCATTTCTTAATTTCTAAAAAAAATATTTGGAAAGGAGAGAGAGAGAAGAGCAAGCATGTGCTATGCTCCCATCCATGGTTCATTCCTCAAAGGCCTGCAACAGCTGCAGCTGGGCCAGGCCAATGCCAGGAGTCCAGCACTCAATCTATGTCTTGCATGTGAGTTGCAGGGATCCAAGTACCTGAGCCAACGCCGATGCACATTATCAGGAAGCTGGTATCAGAACTGGAGGCGGGACTCAGACCCAGGAATTTGGATACGGGATGTGGCATTCTAAGCAGTCTTAACTGCTACACCAAACATCCACCCATGAAATACCCCTTTTAAAACAGCCTGAAAAAACAAGCATAGCTGAGAAAATTGTCTAGAATTTAGAAGTGGATCCGAACTGCATCTGAAACTAACACTAGCTATGCACTTCTCTGTCACACAGCCAGCAAACCCTCATGACTAATTTAGCCTGTTTATATAAATATTGCCTTTATTCTACCAGAAAGCAAATTTATGGATCCACTTAGACATTGTAATAATGTGACAACTAGAATATATCCTTTGAAAATCAATTTAATGAATTTAAAAAGAAAATTTAATAAAAATTTTGCTAATTAAGCCGTGCTCTCAAGCCCCATTTTATGGAAATTTAGTAGAAGAGAAAGTCCATAGTTTTTGTTTTTTTAAGTGTACACAGCAAAACTGTTTCTTAAGAAAAGTGACTTGATGTTATGTTATACATATACATAGTGAAATAATTGGTATAGTTTACCATATCCATATTCTTACATAGTTACTTGTATGTGTGTGTGTGTGTGTGTTAAGAGCAGTTATAATCTAATTTATCAAAAATCCTGATTACCATGCAGTGCTATTCATTAAAGTTTTCATATTGCAGGAGTTTGTGTGTAGTATTGTAAGTGAGGATGCTGTCTTGCAATCCATAATAGCTTGTTATTCTACAAGCACATTTTGCAAAACTAACTGGCTGCATTCCAATTTGAATAGAAAATTAGAATAAACAAGTTCACCTGGCTTAGATATCTATTTTATTTGGGCAATTGGCTGTTCTCTTGGCATGTTGTACTAAGCATTCAACAGCTGGTGCTCTCCCACCCATGGGACTTATCTTTTCAGAACATAATTACTTCTGAGATTGACAAGGACTGAGATCTGAGCTGAGATCATTGAGGACCAAGGATGTACCAAAATCTTAGACCATCACTATTGTAAATAATGATGGGGACTCATAAAATGAAAGCCTTTGCTCATTACGATACTTTGAAAGTGTTTCCCTCAAATGGTGAGGATCTTAAGTTAAAAGATTTTTTTCTTTAAATATTTTCTTAAGAAAATACTTAGAATTATTGAAATGTGACCCTGTGCCCATGATGGAGAATTTTTTCTTGGTGAGATGTCAGGAATTTATAAAATTCAAAACAGAATGAAACATGATTTGACCATATGCACTATTATTACTATCAGTCCTACTACTACTAATTGATTTTCATTCCAGCAGGTTCTCTGCCTGGAATGCTCCCCATTCCCCAGTATATTCACATGGCAAACTTGTATGCATCCCCTTTGCCTCAGCTTATGGTTTTTCTTCTAGGAAGTCCTTATTGACCACCACCTACCCACCTACCCACCCAGTAAAGGTTTTGTAGGAAGCTTTCTGTACATGGCCAATACAGCATTTGGCATACTGTTTTGTAAATTGCTTCTTTACTTGTCTTTATTGCCGATGGTGGCAGACAGACTTAAAAGTGTCCCCTATAATCCCCATCTCCTGTTTTTTACATTCCTATATAGTTTTCTCTCCTTGATCTTCATCTTGTGACTTCCTTCTCACTAACAGAGTATGATAAATGTGAAGAGATTTGCCTCCTCTGAGTAAGTTACATTACATAGAACTCTGTCCTGCTACAAGGTTCATGGTAAAGGCTCTCCTTACTAGTTTAAAAGTCACCTAACGGCCGGAACCTGCCTCACTAGGCTAATGCTCCACCTGTGGTGCCAACACCCTGGGTTCTAGGCCCGGTTGCTCCTCTTCCAGTCCAGCTCTCTGCTGTGGCCCGGGAGGACAGTGGAGGATGGTCCAAGTGCTTGGGTCCCTGTACCCGCATGGGAGACTGGGAGGAAGCACCTGGCTCCTGGCTTCGGATAGGTACAGCGCTGGCTGTAGTGGCCATTAGGGAAGTAAACCAATGGAAGAAAGACCTTTCTCTGTCTCTTTCTTTCACTGTCTATAACTCTCTGTCTCTCTGTCTCTCTCTCTCTCACTGGCTAACTCTGCCTGGCAAAAAAAAAAAAAAAAAAAAAAAGTCACCTGCCCTGAGTCCTACACTGTAAGGAAATTATTTCTGCTAATGACCCAAGTAAACCTAGAAGGTGACTATTCCTCACTGAGCCTCCTGATGAGGATCCAGCCCTGGATGACACTTTGCTTGCAGCCTTGTGAGATTGTAAACATAGGATCTATTAAGTTGTCCCTGGAATCCTATTATAAGCTGCTAAGTCTATGGGAAGTGGTTACACAGCACAGAACAGTAACATACCAAATAATGAACAAAGTTGCTGAGTCCAGGGAAAAATATCTGAACTTTTAGAAGTCTTGGGCCTTGGCCGGCGCCACGGCTCAATAGGCTAATCCTCCACCTAGCGGCGCTGGCACACCAGGCCAGCTCTCTGCTGTGGCCCGGTAAGGCAGTGGAGAATGGCCCAAGTGCTTGGGCCCTGCACCCCATGAGAGAGAGACCAGGAGAAGCACCTGGCTCCTGCCTTTGGATCAGCGCAGTGCGCTGGTCACAGTGCGCTAGCCGTGGCGGCCATTGGAAGGTGAACCAACGGCAAAAGAAGACCTTTCTCTCTGTCTCTCTCTCTATCCACTATGTCTGTCAAAAAAAAAAAAAGTAGTAGTAGTCTTGGGCCTCAGGGTGCAGCACAGTGACAGGTATGTTGTAGATAAATATCTTTTGAATATATAAACGTTAAAAATAATTTGTGTGTACCAAAATCCAGAATATACTTTGTATTAGCAAGCAGGACTCTTTTCTGAGTGGGTTTGCCTCTGTACTTCCTCACTCTTCAAATACCAAAGGAGTTCAAGGCCAGGATGTGCAACACGGATTAAAATGACTTTTTGCGTAGTGAAAAGAGATGGAGCCATAAACTGGAGCAAAGGATGCTACCAAACTAAATTATTGTACTGAAGGGAAGCCTGGAATTCTTCAGTGACATCCATACAAAGAACCACTGCCTTTATGGAGGTCAGATATACAGGTAGCAATTTGCGAGAAAGAGAGAAAGAAAAGCCAACTTTGAAGGTCAATGTCTTCTCGCTGACTACCTTCTATCTGCAAACTTGCTGTCCCTCTAGTGGTGTGAATGTCCACTGGACACATCTCTACCACTGCAGTTTCACAACATCATACACATTGTTCGGATGTCTCTCTCCCACCACATCGTGAACTCACAGCAAGCAGGGTGTTGGTTGCCTTGCAAAAAAACCCATTCTTTGAGCACTGTCTTCGTCATAGGCACTGTGCTAGGTGTTTGTGTCAATTTCACAATACATTTGTGTATCCTTACAACAAAGTCATGAAGTACGTTTAATCACTGCTCTCATTTTAGAGTTAGGAACTCGAGTTCAGAGAAGCGAAATTTCTGTCCTTAAGTTCCACTGTCAGTCATCAGTAGAACCAGGATCTGCGAATCCTAACGTTAGTATGGTGACTAGCACAGTGTCAGTATAGGTAAGACGTCTGTCAAGCATGGTGAGGCTCAGGCTGGGATTACCTACAGTGCATGTATCACGTTGAGCACTGCTGACATTGACCTGTGTTTTCTGAGTAAGCCCCTCTGTATGGAGGAGTAGAAATGAAGTGGAGCAGTGGCTGTGTAGTGTGCAGCATGTTGGTTTGAGATGTGCTGACCTACCATTCCATCCATATTTGAACATTTGGAAAACACGAGAGAGAACTGCTTTAGAATTCCCACCTGAAGGAATAATTTCGGTCCTTAGTTTCAAGAACAGTTTCTGTTAATGCTCATTTTTCCTCAAGGAGATGATGAGCTTATCTGGGTAGAAAGATAGTACACTGTTCTCCGGTTGAGTGACCACACTGAGCTCTTCAGGGTTAGCTTGACAGTGCAGACACAGAGGAGAAGGGTAGAAAGATGAGTGGGTGGCACATTTTGCAATTAGGCCCCTTGAGCTATAGCAGTGATTATTCAGCTTTTATCATCACTGACAATTGTCTCTGTTCTTAAAGATCTGAGCGTGACTTTTTTTTTAGTTACTGGGTGCTGTGGAATAATTTTGCCCTCTGGAAATGTCTGTTGAGACAGTGCTTGAAATCATTTTATGACTCATTTTGAAATGGAAGAGTTGAAAATGTTAAATTCCTTCTCCTTTTTCCTCTTGCCTCTTTTTCCTTGTTCTTTCCTCCTCTTCTTCCTATGTCCTTCCCTTTCTCCCTCCTTTCTTGCTTTCCTATCCAAACATTTATTGAGAACCCAGCATGTTTTGGGTTAAAGAATTATGCAAGTTTTATAGTATTCCATATTTCATGAAACGGGTATTGTGAGTGTGTGTGTGTGTGTGTGTTGGGGGGCTTGTGTACCAAAAAAACCAAGAAGATAATGTAACAAAAATATCCATTGTTAATATCATGAAGAGAAAACTGGGTAATATGAGGATGGGATTAGTGGGTGAATTCCTTAGTTTCAGTGACTATAAAAAGATTTTTCATGACAATTGAAGCTAAGAAAACAAAGACCCAACCATGGAAAGATTCTGTGAAAGAGAATAACAGAAAGAGTAGTTAGCACAGAGATTCTGAGGTGTAAGTGAACCTGGTGGGTTTGAGGGACAGCAGGGATACCATTATGATGGTGGTAGGGCAGAAGGAGAGGAGTGAGGGCAAGAGGCTATAGAGATAGGCAAGGACTGGATCATGTAGGGACCTGTAAGCCATCAGAAAGTCTGGATAACTTATAAATACAATAGATAGCCATGAGATGGTTTTAAGTAGAGAAATATCAATGATCAGATAAGTTATAATAACAAAAAGTGCCACTGCGTGGTAGATACATTTCAATCATTTTGTCTTTGCTGGTATAAAATATTTCATATTTGAAAAGGTAATTCTTCCTATGTGAAAAAATTGTTAGCAAGAATAAAAATAGGGGCCAGTGTGTATAGCAGGTTAAGCAGCCACATGTACCGCAGGCATCTCATATCAGAGTCCAAGCTAGTTTTGGTTAATTTGCTTCTGATTCAGTTTCCTGCTAATGCAGCAGCAAAGAAGCTCATGTACCAGCAGCAGATGACTCAAGCACTTGGGCCCTTGCCACCCATGTGGGAAACCAGAGTGGAATTTCTGGCTCCTGGCTTCAGCCTGGTCCATACTTGGCCATTGGAGCCATCTAGAGACTGGACCAGCAGATGAAATATCTCTGTATCTCCTTGTGTCTCTGTCACTCTACCTTGCAAGAGAATGAATGAATGAATTAATCAGTCTTTGAAAATGGAGGTAGGAAAATGAGACAGGAGGCCAGGAGGTGTTGGATAGAGATGGTTGGAACTAGAGTGATAGCAAGGGTGAGGGAGAGAAATAGGATGTGTTTTGAAGGTTGAACTAACAAAATTTGCATATGGTTTGTTGAATATAGAGCATGAGAGAAAAATAGGAGTCAAGGAAATATGTTGCTTTAGGATTTGGTTATGAAGATGGCGAACACTCATTTCCTGAGATATGGAAACCTGAGGGGAACCGCAGTGGGTTTCGGTGACAGTGAGGTAATGAAAAGTTCCCTTTGGTCAACTGAAGTTTCAGAGTCCTCGCAGACCTTTGAGAGGAAATGTCAGGGGTGGAAATAATTGGCTGGAGATGGAGCTCTGGGGCCGTCAGTTTATCAGCCGTCTTTCAGGCCATGGATGGAATAAGGTCTCCTAACTAGAACAGACAGAGACGAGAACGGGGCCGAGGAGTCAGCATAGAACACTCTGATACAGAAGCCAAAGAAAAGGAGAAAAGCCGACAGAGAAGATGGGAGTGGTAGAGACATTCAGGCAAATGTAAATCTGAGAAAACCAAGAGAGGAACATATTTCAAGTAGGAGGGAACAGTCCTTTATCTAAAGCAGCATTTGAAAAATAATGTTTGTGCTACAGGATTCTTCACAGGCTTTGAGGCTTACGGACCACTTCTCAGAAAAAATGTTTTTACATGCACAAAATAAAATCGACAGGAATAGAGGAAGCCAATCATGTGTAACTAGAGCTATCAAACTGGTAAAACATCAATTTGATGGCAATATATGTGCTTTTCATTAATATATTCTATGATTACATTTAGGAATGGGTCTAATAACTATTGAAATATCCAAGAGATGAATAGAAATGCTATTTTGAGGTATCTGAAACATCTTTGATGTAGTACGAAAATACCTGTGTTTTTCTCTGTGACAGTCATTGGTACTACTACTACTGGTACTGTCACTATTGTTCGCTGGCTATATTTCAACCTGAAGGAATTGCCAGATATCCGTGATTAATGAAAATAAAGCACTTTTTTTGTCATGCTAGGTTCACAGATCCACTGATTCGAAAACCACCGGTCTAATGTTAAAAAGTAAATCTCCAGAAATGGGTCTCTGTGGTATGGATTCTGGTAATCATGACTTATTTGGCTATACTTGCTAAATTTCGAGCGATTACCTTAGGCTTGTCAGTGTTCCATCTCAGTGTTGGAAAATGACATTAAAAGGAAATAGGAGCAATGGCAGAGGGAGTGGGTGGATTTAGGAGGGGAATGCTGAACGTTTTTTCCTCTAGTTACTTAGGTTGAAGAATATTAATATTCATAAAGATGTCTAATATTAAACAGATTTGGAAGTGAATTCATTAGTGCAGAAAATATTTAAACCTGCCTCTAGCTCCTTTCTTTAATATGAAGAATACTTTATACAGGATAGACGTTCCTGTACAGGCTCTCCTTGTGTTCTTTTGTTCTTTGGCCTCCTTGAAACTTCTAGAATATCTAATATGTTCCCCTCTCCAATTGCACACTGATACACAAAATACAAGCGATTTGGAAACTTTAAAATGCAATGCCCAATTTATAGGTATGCTGTTAATTTGGGGATTTCAAAGGCAGGTGCTCAAATATTTTTTTGTTGATGGCCAGATGGAAATAGTTGCCTTAGTTTCCTGCTTCACTACCTACTTCCTCATTTCCTCACTAGTGTTGTGGAAATCCAAACATGTATACCTGCATTCAACACATTACCCATCCCATGACGAACAGCCTTTCATATTAATTCTTCTTGTATTATATTTTAGTACAGGAGTTGGCAAAACTATGGCTCGTGGCCTGTTTTGTACAGCCAGTGAGAGCTAAGAACAAGTTTTTACATTTGAATAGGGTTCTAAGAACAAGACAAAAACATCCAATAATATACGACTGAGACCTTATGTGGGCTGCAAAACCTACGCTGTTTTCTGTCTGGCCCTTTACAGAACGAGTTCACTGATCCCAGCACAGTGGCACTTTGTGTATGTGGGCAAGTAGCTAGGAAGCTTTCTCAGCCCTCTCTAAATAATAGAGCTTTCCCCTAGCCCAC
The DNA here is from genome assembly GCF_964237555.1 of Oryctolagus cuniculus. NCBI lineage: Eukaryota > Metazoa > Chordata > Mammalia > Lagomorpha > Leporidae > Oryctolagus > Oryctolagus cuniculus. The sequence continues at coordinate 8,513,554 of NC_091453.1, forward strand.
CATGGTGTGCAAATGAACAGACCTGGCTAATTCTACTATGTCATTACCCTAATAACTCATTGATCCATGAGGTGAATATGCAAACAGCAGGGGCCATTCATGTTTTTCTCAAAGAACTGATAGGTAGGTTTGGGGAAAAGTCCCCTCTCTTGTCACTGAGGTTGCTAAGCCAGGGCTGAGGTAGCCTGGGACTGCTGGTTGCCATCACAGCAGAGTATCTGCAGTAGGCGAGAATGGAGCAAATCTATGCAGGGAAGCAGAGAGTAAGAAGGCGGAGGCTAACACATTTCAACCCCGATGCTTGAGGCCAAATCTGTGCTTCTCTCTGTGTTACCTGAGTCTGCAACTCGCCTTTGTTGCTTAAGCTTATTTGGGTTGTATTTCTATAACTTGTAAGCAAAATATCTGATTGCAATCCAAATATGTCAGAATTCTTCCGAAAGATCAGTATAAACTCATTTTTCTTGTTTAATTGGAAAACTATAATAATGCTGCTGCTGTATATTGCTTCCAAATATCGAATACTCTAAATATTCTAAGCACAGGGCTGGTTGTTTTAGAACAACACTATGAAGTCCATATTATTTTGCCACATCATAGTGAAGACAGCAAAACTCAGAGTTCAGTATTTGACTTAAGACGTTATAGCTAACTAGATGGCAGGGCGGAAATACCATTTGCAATCTTTGTGACTCCAAAGTTTGGATAAATTTTATTGTGGTCGTGAGATTTAAGTGATAAAACAAAACATAGAAGACCCTACTGAGTTCTTCCCTCCTAGAATAGCGTAAGAACAACTTAGAACCTATTTCCTCATTGACAGTTTAGGGTTTACATGGAATGACATTGATTTCTCATTTCATATAAGTATAAAATTTAAAATACATGCTAATGACTTGGCTGCCATCTCATTTGGTACTGAAAACATCACAAAAGTTTACACAATATATTGTGGCCTATTAACTGGCTGAGAAATAACTGCATTCAAGAAGGTAGGGATGACTGCTAACTGGCTGTCTTAGCTCAGGTTCCCTGGAACCAGGGGCAAGGATTAAGTTCTTGTACTTTATTGGGGAAGTGCAAACCCACAGTAGTGAGAATGAGGCAGGGAGGCAAGCATGGCAAGGTCATGTATGATGGTCCTTTTGAAAGAGCCACAAAGAAACAAAGCAAGTTGCTTGGCAGATGAGTTCACTCAGGATGTCTGTGCACAAAGCATCTGGATAAACTCTGCCTACAAGTAGTCCCTAGGAGGAAGGATGGAGAGAGAATGGATGCTCCAGGCTCCCTCTCATCCCCTGTTGACGGTAGGTTAGAGTTCTCCCGAAGTGAGTGAATCCCCCGCCACATGTCTAAGTTGTAGTACCCTAACCCTTTGGTACTCAAGAGGGTGCTCCATGCCATGACTTGTGGTGTTCTGTGATGTCAGGAATAACTACTGTAAGTCATACATTTACAAGTTCTAATATATTACATCAAAAGATCATGACTCCTTAAGAAAATGAGTGCCAGTTCACTTTGCATATGCAATAAGATGAGCAAGTCAAACTTGGCCTTGATCAGATATTAAAGAATTTTTCTTTAGCTTCAACAGAGATGATTTATCTGAGTCTGCACATTTTACTAAAGCTTAATTTAGGTTGTTGCACTAGACGGGTATTTTTCATTTTTAATGTGGTGAGCTGTTATTATGAATTAGATCTTTCATCATAGAAATAGCAGCTTCCAATTCTTGAAGACAGCTAGTAGTGAATGGTTCTTTAAGTAGTGGCTCATCTGTCAGTATAGCAGGATTCAGGGTTTTCATATGTTTGCATATATATAAGGGTACAAAAAATTTCATGAAAGATAGAACTAAAGGAAAATATTTGGGGGGAAAAATTTGTAAATCCATTTATACTCATACACATATACAACACACACACATTTATTTTCCCACTGCTAATGTGGTAGAAAATTATAGAACGTTGTATTTTCTATCTCTCACTTCTCAAAAGGCATTGATAAGACATCTACAGTGTCACAGTGGCTTGGCTCTTTATATCTGAAAAGCTGAAAAAGTCATTGGCTGTTCAAGTAACTAAAGTATATCCTCCCTCATAGTCTCAGAAGTGAAATATGCAAAAAAACATTTTACAAAGGCAGGGTCTGATCCTTCAAATGAGGAGTCTAAAGTTGTTAACACACTCAGGAATGTGGTCCTATTGTTTTTATTGTTTCCTTCCTGAGCATTCATCCAGCTCAGCTGTGCGGGTATCCCTGATGCTCCCCGAACAGGAATTTTAAATAAATGCACAACATTGTTTTCAGACTGAATGGTGTGCCAAAAATCTTGGGAATTTTAGTTTGCAGCAAACAAGTGGCACTCCTTTAGGATCAAGAAAAACATTCTTCTATTGATTTCTTAAAATGTTTTCATTTCTCTTACCAATGAAGTTAGACCTAAATACATAGCATTATTTTCTGAGAAAAGATGTTTTTGTGGCTTTTTGGTCTAGATTCTTAATGATCTATGCAATATTTTGTCCACCAAAAAAGGCCAGTATTTAGTGCCTTGATGACTAGAAATTCATAGCCACAGAATTTAAGCAAAGAATGCTGGGGAGGGGTCAGGCGGGCAGAAGTCAATGAGATGTACATGCCCCTATCTTGAAGCTTATGTCTTCCTTCGAAAGTCATTTTCAGATTCTTTGAGAAGGTTGATCTCTACGTACAATAAATCTAATATAACATAAAGTATACTATTAACTGTCATCTTCACTAAAGTGTCATTGCTTCTTCCTACTGTAAACCTTTGTTTAATGAACCCAAATGCTGGGAATTGCTTTGGCCTCGACTTAAAAGATATAGAGGCCAATAGCCAAGAAACCAACTGACATGAGAAATCTACCTCATGAAACAACTTCCAGGGCATGGTCTGGGGAAATCCATTAAGGCTGACTGCTCATGTGTTTTATACGTCTTCATCTAACTGAAGTACAGCAACCTTTGCTATGGGGACCTCAGGGCACACCCGGGGCCTTCAGTTGCTGAAGAGTAACTCAAATGTGTTAAGGTGAAAATGGGGGGAATCCAGTTATAAACATTTTAACTGCCAGAGGTGAAATAAAGTAGGTTTTGGGGCAAATCCCTAATTGTTTCCTGAAGAAAAAAAACCATCTAGAGTGTTTTAATGAGGCTTGTTCTAAGTTTTCATAACCGTAGGATTAACTTGTGATGTTCCACCTCTTAAAACTTTTCACTTGAACAGATGCATTAAAACTTCTGGTTAGCATACTGATACCAGTCTTCTCTTCCTGCAGGATATTTATGTTCAGCCAGTAGAAGCACTATTTGACACATATCATCCTGTTTCCTAGTCTCAACTTATGGATAATACTTCCTTTGGTGAAGGAATGATGTTATTACTTACTTTGTAATGGAAAAGAGTATATGGAAAATCGGGGAAGGCAAAAATACTTAGTTTATTTTTAGAATTTGCCCCACCATTTGATATTAACATTCATGAAGAGATATCTATAATTCTCCGAAGCCCAGGAGCAATATCCCTTCCCATTCAGGTAATCTATCACTCTGAAGGCTGGGCAGATAATAGGTATGTATGTTTGGTTTATCGCTCCCTGCCAGTAGAGGAAATGACAGTCATATTGAAACTCTTAATATCTTGCTTGACATGTAGGAGTGGGTTATTTGCCCAAGTTCCCATCCTGCCCAGGGTATGGTCAGCATCCATTCTCTCTTGAGATATAGAGCACAAGAATGGGAGATGTCGTGGTTGGGGGATCCAAAATGAATCTGTCTATATCTGTGTTTACCAAGTGATAGATGTACATGGAGGCCTTGGTTATATAGTAGAGACTCTGCCATGGGAAAAACTGTATATTTTGCAAAATCACAACCACCACCAGAGTTGGAACATACTAGTTAAGCTATAGCAATGATCCTGTGTGGATGTTATTTGGGTGTTTCTCCAAGGGTTCATGTGTTAAAAAACTTAATTCCCATCATGAGGTGTGAAGAGCTGGAAACTTAATATGACTGTGGTTTTCAGAGCTAAAGGTTTTGGTAGGTGATCAGGATAAGAACATGAGGGTGGAACCAACACAACTGAATACTGTAGCTGTATAACATGAGAGAGACCCCCAAAATGGACTGACAAAATCATGCTTGAGACACTAGCATCCTATTGTCAGAGTGCCAGTTGAAGTCTTGGCTATACTGCTTCCTATCCAGCTCCCGATGAATGCACTAGGAAAGGCAGCAGAAGATGGCCCAAATACATAGGCCCCTACCTCCCATGTGGACTACTGGGATGGAGTTCCTGGTTCCTGAATTTGGTCTGGCTCAGCCCCAGTTGCTGTAGCCCTTAGCCAAGTGAACCAATGCACGGAAGAAGATATCTGTATCTCTCCCTCTCTCTCCTATCCTGTTAGTCTGCCTTTCAAATACACAAAATAAATCTTGAAGAATTTTATGACAACAGAGGTTATAGAGAAATGCCTGTACTCTCCATCTGTTGTGATGTATAGGTTTAGAACTCTTCCAGTAAGGAGGTCATCATCAGATGTGTCTCCTTGACCTTGAACCTCTAGGACTGCAAGCTAAATAAGCTTCCTTTCAAAAACAACAATGTTAGCCAGCCTCAGATGTTTCATTACAGTGATGGAAAATGGACTGATACAAGCAGGTATTGCTGTTGGAAAAAAAACAGTTTCCTACCTGAGGTCCTACCAGTAACAACATATGCAGTTGCCAGTATGGAGCAGCAGGTTAAGCTGCACATCAGAGTGCCTGGTTTGAGTCCAGGCTGCTCTGTACTTGCAATCTACCCCCTTGCTAATGCGCCTGAGAGGCAGCAGATAATGGTTCAAGTACTTGGGTTCCTGCCACCCACATGGGAGAATTGATGGAGTTCCTAGATCCTGGCCTCGACCTTGTCTAGTCTGGCTGTTACAAGTACTTAGGGAATGAACCAGTAGATAAAACAGCTCTCTCTGTCACTCTTTCAAATAAGTAACTCTTAAAAAGGTGGGACATTCAGAAATATGCTTAAACTATGGTCACTTTCTGACTTTATGTTTGCTTCCTATCTCTTTCCCATTCTCTCAGTACAGTGTTAGGGCACTGTTGGAAACTAGCCTTAATCATGTGGTTGTAGAAGAAACCCTTGGCAGGTAAGGAAATGGACATTCAGTGAGGTGACATAGTTCCTAAGTGTCAAAAGCAGGATTCCATTTCAATTCCGTCTACTGCAATTCTTCTTCTTCCCTATAGTACTGCCAGAGGATGTTTGCATGTTTTATACTAAACACGTCATTGTCTGTGAATTAATTAATGCATCGACTAAACATATTGGACAGTTCTTCGTACTATGCTGAGCACTTAGGATAAGATGGAAATAGTTCTTTCATCATCACAGTAACTAGAATACATGGTAATGTCATAAAGGGCTATAGGACAGCTGAGAGCAGAAGCTCTAATTCTGCTCATGGAGTCTGGAAGGCTTCACAAAGGAGGTGACATTTAAAACTGGCCTTGAAAAATAAGTGGAAGTGGTGATCAATTGGGTCTTTGCCATTTAAGTATCTAGTACGTCCCTGGGTAAAGCCAATTGAATTTTCTGATTCTTAGTTCTCCTTCTCTAATATGGTTATGAAGATGACATGAGATTTGAAAGCACTTTGGAAACTTTTCAGATGATAATCTAAAATATTTCAAGAACTATAGCTCCTAAAGGTAACTGGAGAGGCACATATCAATCCTAGAAAAACACCAAACTCAATGTTACTATTTGGAAAATCCCTAGTCCTCATTCCAGCTGACAAAACTGCCAATTTACTGTAATAAATAAGTAGGCCTCTAAAATGTCAATGATTTCTAGGAAAAATTGCCAGGGAATCAGAGTCGACAGCTATTGTAGCAAGGAATAGTTAAGGGCATAAATTATGAGTAGTCTTGGGTATCAGCTATGGAGGAAGGGCTTTGCTTTGGACAGAACTCACATAATGAACATCTTTAGAGTCTACTCAGATCTGCCATTTTCATCCTCTCACCCAGAATAATTGATATGTAGAAAATAGGAACAGGAAAACATCTCTGGGCCACATGATTGAAGGATTTCATAGCTGAGAGTATGTTTTAATAATAAAAAGTTGCAAAAATAGTAGAAGCTGAAGTGGGCTGTTTGGCAATCTTCATGTAACAGAGAATAATAATTTCAAATCTAACCTTTCCTAAATTGGTTAGTATCCAAACTCATCCTTTCATGTTTGAGAAATAACAATGGAATTCATTGTGTAATATTATGTGTGTATGCACACATACATGCTTAGTTGATTTGGTTATTCATAGTACAAGACTGTGTTTCTTCTAAGGGACTTGTTTTGGTATGTGTAAACTCTTCATATGGTTAGCTTCCTCATGATGAGGAAGCCAAGCCCTGTATCAGTTAGCTCTTGCTGTGTAACAAACTATTCCAAAAGTTACTGACTTAAAGTGACAGTCATTTGTTACTGCTCATGAGTCTCTAGGTTGGCCAGATATTTTTTCTGCACTAAACTGGGCTCTGTGAGACTTAGTTATATTTGTGTGGACAGCTGCCTGTTAGGCTAGGATCAAGTTGAGATGATTGTGATGGTTAAAAGGAAAGATTAACAGAGACACAGTATGTGGAGTAGTGATCTGTGCTAGAGTTACATTTTTTCCTACTATGGTGAGGAACCAACTTCACTGTCACATTGATAAGATGAGATAATGAGTGTGTTTAAGCTTCTTATTAAAAAGAGATTTAAAAGGAGGCATTGCATCTGTATAATTAGCCCATAAGTGGACAAGATCACAGCCTATGCAGACTGCTTTGAGAAGCTTCACAAAGTCTCTTTCAGGTTAAACATTACTTTCCCCCCCTTTTCGGTCCACTCTAAAGGTAGTGCCTTTGAGAAGGCTGTGCTGTTGAAGTGACCGGCAACCGCTAGTCCGTCAGAGTGTGAACACTGCAGACTTGATGGGGCAAGAGCAGGGCACTGAAAGGCTAAGAGGGCACAGGAAATGAAAACAAAGATGAAATCCAATCTGATTTCACAGTTTAGCCTTGGGGCAATTCCTTAATGGACATAATCCAACCCTGTTAACCTCTGATTAATCCTGTTACGGAGTTAAAGTTAGGAGGATGGTTAGGATGTTTAATGACTCAAATTGGATGGATACAATGAAGACTGGTGGAGAAAGATAGGAGGAGCCTAGAGATCACTAAGCTTGGGGAACATTTACAATTCTATTTCCTTTTCTCCTCTTTTGAAAGGGAAATTGTATGTTTCATGCGATAGGCTTGAATATTATACAGAGAAAAAGGAAATAGCTGCTGCTTCTAACCTCCTACTAAAACCCTCTGATTGTAATTTGGCTTTATAATTATATTAAATCAGGTTGTAATCCCTTAAAAACTCAGCACCCTTTACCTGCTAATAGTGCAATCAGTCTAAATGCCATTTATATTTAGTTTAGAGCTGAAAACAATATTTAAAACCAATTTCAGTCTCAATTCTTGAAAAAACCCCATCATCTATCTTATTTATAATAAACTCATTTGAGTAGATCCAGGCACAATATAAACAAGCGATGGAAAATCCCTAGGAGGTTTTGGCTCATACATTCTGTGCAGACATGCTCTGGAAAACAGACATTCTCAGGAAACTGCAGTCTGCTGAAAATGCCAGGAGAGTTGAGGAGGCTGGACTTTGCATTAGGCCTTGGCATCTTTCACTGCTTTTGCACAGGGAATGGTGTCACCACTTTTTATGTAGTCACTGGTATGTCCAACTCTCTCTTTCTGATCCCATTCAAATAGACAAGATCTGAGAGCTTAAGAGAAGATCTGTGCAGAAGACAAAGGTATATGGCAGGTGGCAAAGTGATCCACATCACGACCTGAGGGAGTTCCCTCTTGATGAGGTGGAAAAGGAGGACAGAGAGCACGTGCGTGATGAGCTCAGCGTGAGTGTGTGGCGTAGTGGCAAGTGCAGAGGCTTTGTGAATTTTGGCTCTACCATGACCATCTGTGCAACCTTATGCAAACTATGGAACCATTCGGAGCCTCAGTTCTTTCACCAGCAAAATGGAGGAAAAAGTCTCCGCCTGGAAATAGTGCTAGGATGTTTAGCTTAAGTAATGTTACCGAGTACCTGAAACTCAGTGTTCCTCCCTCTTGTCTTTGTTCACCCCTTCCTTTTTGTTTCCCTCCTTCTTCAACTGTCTTCATTCAGTAACCACTCGCTGAGCACTGCACCACATGCCATCAGTGCTTTGTCCGTGTTCCCTCGGATCTTCTGACCGTTGTTGCGCACGTTACTCCTGGGGTGGTGTTATCTGCAGAAGCCAGCATCTGTGTCACATTATCAAAGGTTTGCTTGCAAGGTTCCAATACTTCTTCACCTGAAGAAACAAAAGTCCCAGGGAATTTGCACCCCTCCCTGGGCATCCCTTCAAATAGCGCAGATGGGAAGGAATAAATAATTCAGTTATCATGCACCCTTATAGGGACATCTCTAAGCGGTGACTTAGACTTTCTCTAGAACTCCCCTGAGGGCTGAAGCCAAAGTTATCCTCCTGGGTAGATAAGGTCCTATCCTTGCTCAGTCTCCTACCTTTCCGAATTCCATGTCCTAGTTCTCTAGTAGTTCCTTGGAATATTGCCTAATAATCCATTTTCCTATGAATCTTAACTCAGCATTTGCTTTTGGGAAACCCATCTCAACCCATGCATGATTCACATATTCCAATACTATTTTAGGTGGTAGGAATGCATGAACAGTCAGATGTACTTTTACTGTCCAATTTTATTGATGGGAAACATGGTAGTGAGAACCCATGTTCCCTGCAATAAAGACCGCATTTTAGACATTCTACAGAATTCTCACTTCTTCTATCAATGAAAGAACACAGGTTCCACAGGTAGAACTTTAGAATTTGTGTCCTATTCATTCGTGTACTTGCTGAAAAGCCTTAGGAAGCTGCCTTTGACTTACTCAGCCTTGCCTTTCCCACTTAAAATGAATCTACTAATATTCCCTTTACCAAACTCGCAGGATTCCTGGAAGGATGACTAAAGCAGAGTATGTAAAAACTTTAAGTGCTTCATGTCATTTTGTAGAATTTGCTACTTATTTTATAAGGCATTGTTTTAAATCAATGTTTTATCCTGGATGAAGTAGACAAGTGAGAGTTGATAGGGTCACTATATGTCATAGCTTGGTATGGTTGAAATGAAGTTCAGGCTGACACATAAAACAAGCAAAATGTAAACACATCTCTTGAAGTTCTGCTGAATGTAAAGTGTTGACAAAGAACAGCGTATGGGAACAAGTCCCTCGAAGAAACCCCACTCCAATGCCAGGAATTAGCATGCCTCATGTAACTCCAAATGCCGTTGAAGATTACCAGTTGCCTTGCCTTCTCTGATCTTGTAGAAAGATTCCCTTTGATGCACTCCATCTTGATACGCGAGAACCAGGCTCAACACTTCTGTAAGAAACCCTGTACCTGCATGGCATTGCTTCTGGGAACTAGAGCTCTGAGATGCTCAATTTGGGTATTCAAAAGTTAATCATGTCCACAGATGATTCTGACGCTAAAATCCAAAGCAGGTTTAGCAAAAGGAGACATTTATTGAATCAATACAAGGACATCACCAAGATGCTCAGAGAAAGACGCGCATTCAGGCCTAATTAACAACTGGAAATGAGACTTGGGGAATCCACATAAACCAAGGCGTACCTCTCCTATCTGTATGCATCTCTTTTTTGGAATCCCCTGGGCTTTTCTACCTGTTAATCTCTTACTGTTCAGGGCTGATGGTTCCTCTATGTTTATGGCACAGCTGCCTGTACACAGTGGCCCTCAGTGAAATTTCAGTCGGCTTATGCTCACCTGCAGTTACTTGGCCTGACCTTTCAATACCTAATAGTGAAGAGACAGTGTTTTGCTGGCAACCTGGACCCTGATTTCCTTGTGTCAAGTGTCCACTTTAAGTTCAATTAGCTGTGGTTAATGAGTGATGAGAGCAGAGCACCGGCACAGCCTCAGCATTTCCCATCTCAAGGACAAGAGGACTATGGAGATGGCGCTCAGGGTGGGCATACCTTCTAGCACGTATTTACTACAGTGAGTCACATGTACCTCTGGGGTTGCTCACTACGTTTCTATCACCAAGATCTATTTAGTACCTCGATGAAAAATATCGCCACAAACCAAGCAGCTAAAGACAAGTCTGACAGACCCATTTGGACTCCATGAAATCTGACATCACTTTGGCTTGTCTTCAACCCATCTTTGTAGTAAAACCTATGGTCCTTTGACAGTTTATTTCCAAGCAAGGAGGACATTTTATATAGGAAAGAGTACTATTGAGGCCTCTTACTAATGCAGAATCTGTGATCATTTTGGCGTAAATTTCAAAGGGATTTTTCAAAACCTGTTCCATTAGCTTCTTGGAAAGGAAGGTTGCTTTCCTATGAATTCTGGTGCTGCATTCATTTCAGCGAAGAGTAAACAATTCCACATTGCTGCCAACTACTTCATCAGTACTGAAATGAGAGTTCATTAAGCCTGAGATGGGACTTTAATTTCTACAGTCTGATGCCTGTTTTATGGGCAAAGTAAAATGTGATGAAAAGGAGAAAATAGGGAGGAAGAGAATCTGTGCTGGGGGTTCTATCCGATCTCTCAAGTTGGGTTTTTGGTAAAGCCCTCTAGGGAGAAGCACTGTTTCTTTCAAGCAAGCTCCACTTGAAAGCAGCTACCCTGAGTTGCTTTCTCTTTGAAAGATCAATCTGAGCTTAGAAGACACCCAGGTTCTTTTGTCTTCCTGAAAAGGCCCCTACAAACATGGAACTCGGCATCTTCAGTCAGTGCAGAGAGTTGCACATCCTCCGAGGGGATTGAGACGCGACCGGGCTGTGTGCGGAGGCCTACCCAATCAGCCGCTCGCACCACTGGCTTTTGCAGTGGAGAGAATTCTTGAAACAAAGCAAGGTTTTAGAATATAGTATTGCCAACCGCAGGTGAGGCTCAGACATGAGAGAAGGGCTTCAGGAGGAATGCCAAACTCTGGAATATTTTCTCCTAAGTTTGGGGACTGGGGACTCTCATCCTCAAGGGATACACCTGTGGACACTAGAGATGAACGTAAGTTCTTATGACTATGGGCTCAGAATTGTTTTGTTCCTGCTACAACGTGCCAGAAGGGAGCTGCTGGAGTAGTGAGCCTGGCTGTTTCCCATTTGCCAATCGAGGCCCATTTTCTGCTCTTTGCTCTTCCTGCTCTGTCCTAGCAGGCTCATGTGTATGGACTGCCTCCCAGGAGATGGGTTCTTTTGCCCTTTGGTTTCTAGCTGACTTTGGCCAACATGAGCCTCAGTCATGGTAGGATGGCAGGAATTCTGGTCGGGTGGCCTGAGCCCTTGGGTTTTTAGGCCTAATAGTGGTTATGACCCCCTTAAGTGCTAGTCTTAGACCACTGGATTATCCACTGCATTCCCCTAAATAGTATTTTAGTAAACCTAGCACTTTTGAGGTGAGTTTCAAATCCTGATTTTCTCTTTCTTCACAGGATTCTGACTGCTACACAAAGGAATAGCCTGCACACGGTACCATGGGTTGCTATATTTTTTGAAAGATTTTATTTGAAAGGGGGGAGGGAGAAAGAGAGAAACAGATGAATTTTCAATCAACTGGCTCACTGTGCAAATGGCTGCAATGCCTGTGGCTGGGTGAGGCTGAAACCAGGAGCTTGGAACCCCATCCGGGTCTCCAACATGTGTGGCATGGACCCAAGTACTTGGGTCTCCTGTGCTGTCTTCCCAGGTGCACTATGAGAGAGCTGGATCAGAAGTAGAGCATCTGGGACTCACACCAGTGCTCTGCTACAGGAAGGCAGCATTGCCAATGAGAGTTGAGCTTGCCGTGCCACAATGTTGGCCTTGTCTCATAGGTTCTCTTTGTTAGAGCGACTTCTAACCCTCTAACCTGCTTCATGTTCAGATTGTAAAAAGCCAACCAATATGATTTTTCTTCAGGGATATTAAAATGCTCTGCAAAAAAAAAAATATATCCTCTATACCTTAGTCCTCTTGGAAATGTTTTAATAGGAGAGGACATTTTCCTTCCTTTTTGAGATAAAATTTTAATTGTAAACATCCCTGGAAGAAGCATTCCAGTTGATAGTTTAGGAATAATTGAGAAGATAAGGACTACTTTATAGACTTTAAGGACCCAAAGATTGTCCCTGATCTCAAGAATTTTATAGTTCAGGCCAATAAATTACATCACATTTTTTCTTGATCGAGAATTAAGAAGGCTCTGGACTTTTGTTGCCACAGGAAACCATTAGGAGCAGAAAATGACACAGGGGGTGAAGAACTCGTAGCTGTGAAGACAGATGAGCTAATTATTTCAACCTTTGCACCCTCCATTCTTGAAAAATCTGTGGATAATTTTTCAGAACTTGAGGGAACCCTGGTAATAATTTACTCTCTGTACATCCTTGGGAGATGGGAAACGGAGAGCTTCGGAGCTCACGAAAGTCATACAAGTACATCTTTGATCTCTGGCTTTTGCAAAAGGCCTTGACGAAATTTCAGAGTACAGACTATTGGGAGATTAGGCTGTAGCTAAGGATTGAAGATGCCTGTACAAGAAGGATCAAGGATGTCTGGTGATGAAGGGGGAACTGGATTACAAAGAGAAGCATATATGAGCACTTGTGTGGGTGAGTCTGTGTACAGACAGATTTGTTATTGTTGAGTCTTATGAGAAATGATAAAGAGGAGGCAAACAAAGCACTCAGGCTTTGTGTCTTGGAAAGTATATGCCATGTATTTGTCTTTTTTTTTTTTTTTGAAAATGGGAAATTAGTTGGTACAGCTTAACCAGAGTAGTATTACTGCCATGTAAGTGACAGAACTGGTATTTCAGACCCTTGCCAGGAACCCCAGCTGAGTAGATATATAAAAATTGAATTTTGGGATCTAGCTCCATTTGGCCACATTGATATGGGCTTCATCAATTAAATATCTTTATAGCAGGCTCTCATATTTAATTATACCTTCCCTTGTCTATCTAACCTCAATGTTTATATTATTGGGCAATGCTTTGGAGACAGAAAAGGCTGGCAGTTGTGAGGTGGAACTTGGAGTGAAAGCCAAAAGCATGCATAAGGGACATTCCTTGAGTGATACAACCACAAAACGGTTGGACAGAAGGATGGGAGATGGGCCAGATGAGATAATGTCTTGGATTAAGGCCACACCGATAAGGGATTGAGGAGGCACGGTTTCCAGGTGGTGTGTTGATTGCTTTTAATTTTATTTAGAGAGGATATCTAAGAGGTGAGATTTAGAAGCAGCAACCCGCATTATGTATCTTAAAGTGCCATGATCACTGTAATCCAATCAGCTGATTGATACTATGTGTATATGTCACAGCCATAAAAGATTTGCCAGTTGATGGTCAGATACAATGTTTATATGAAATTGCGTAACTTATAAAACTTAGAGGGGCATGATACCTGCAGGGTGGGCCTTGACCTACTGTTTGGGAGGCTACTGATTACAAAGCATCAATGCCTCACTCTCACAGCACCCTTAGATGGGCACGAAGATAGGGTGATGCAGAAGACCACTTGGAGCAGGAGCAGGCACCTGGGCACTGAGTGGGACATTTTTTTGGATGTCATCTCCCACAGAACTTATCAAGGGTTTATGATTCTGTGTCATGAAGTATGCATCTACCAGAGGCAAAAACTTCTGGATACTTCCACAACTTATAATGGAAAACTAAGCACTGACACGTGTAACCTGTAAGCTACTTAGGCACTCTGTCCACTTCTGCAAGGACCCCAGAGTACAAGAGCAATTCACATATCTTCTGGTCCTGGTCTCCTAACCTTGAAAGAGTGTGCACAAAGACCAACATGTAACTAATTTGGTCTGCTCATCATCAGATGCCTGATGTCCTCAGAGATGCATGATTTTCAATTCTTATGGCTCTATCCTTACGTGGGCTCTTAATGTCCACAGCCCTTGAGTTGTGAAAAGCTTTCAAAAGAAGAGATCCCCAGACCAATGGCTTAGGCAACAGCGAGATTTTGAAAGCCATACTTAGTTGCAGCCATTAGTCCCCCCGGCAGGGAATTGGCAGACAACCATCCCATTCTGCCTCACATTGGCAGCAAATGCAGGTTGTCAAGAGGAAGGTTCCCTAGACCCTGGTCTGTGCAGGTTCTGGGATTACTGTGTGTGTGGTGGAGTCTAATAGAACCTGTGAACTGCATGATGGGTGGAGCAGAGATTCCTGTATTGACAATATGTTGGAAACAGATGCTAACAGATCCTTTGACTTTTCTGATTTCTTACATAGTCATTGCCATGACTTTTTTCTCTGCTGTTGCCATTTGATGGTTTTTCTAGTTCCCACCTTTTGTCAAGTGACTGAATGTACCCTGTTTTTTAGCTGCTGAAAAAACTTGAGATGATAGAAGCAGTGCCCCTTTCTTTTAATGGACAGGGATCATTTCCATGGGATTAGGTTTTTGTATTTTTTTACCTTTTATTTAATAAAATTCCAAAGTAAAACTTTTGGATTATAGTGGCTTTTCCCCCTTTGTTCCCATCTGTCAATTCATTTCTGTTGACTCTGCCTTGTAAAATATTCCTGCTCATGCGACTTAATCCCTTGTTGATAAACTCTGCCTACACAACCTCACCTGTTTGAATTCTCTAGTATTAACTATTGCTTAGGAAACACGAAAAATGGAATTCGCTTCTTACATGTTGGATTTCCTTCTCCTACAAGATACTTTTCCCACAGAGGCCTTTTGAGAGGGAGTGTTTTGTTTGACCTAGTCAAAGGCACACAGTATTCACAGACATGTACAAGGTCTACCCCCTGATAGTTGATGTTCAAAAGTATTCATTGTGGGGTAGATGCTGTGGTGCATTGGGTTCAACCGCTGCCTGGGGTGTTTGCATCCCACATCACAGTGCCTGGCTCAAGTCCTAGCTAGCGCAAGCTTCTGATTCAGCTGCCTGCTAATGCACCTGGGAGGCCTGGCTGGAGTTCTGGGGATTTGGCCAGGAGCGAACTAGTAGATGGAAGACCTGTCTGTCTCTCTTGCAAATCAGCTTACAGGAATTATTCTTTGTATTTAAGTATAGCCTGTAATCGGCAATTTCTCAGGCCACTTTTTGTGGCCAGCTCATGCTTGGGATCTGGTGTTGCAAATGCTCTGAGTTACTAATCTCGATCAGTTAATCCAGGCTCCTTCTTTGAAGTATCAGGAGGAGCTGGCACGGCTTTCCCATGCCATCCCAGAACTCACTGCAACCTTTGGTAAGTCACTGCTGGAATATCCACAGAGACCAGAGCCCTGAAATCTGCCTGGCCACACGGCAGCCATCTACCTGCACCCTGGTAAATCTGCCATGTTATCACATCTGTTGTTTTACTGTAAAGTCAGATGGTGAGATGGAGTTGAACTACTGTTCTCATGTTCTACAAAGGAGAGGGTGGCCTGAGGAGACTTGGTTATAGTTTCCATTTTGCTGTTCAGCAGGGTTCATCTTGAGCAAGTAGCTTTTCTCTGTCCTTAAGTCTCATCTGTAAAATGAAGCCCGTGGCTGAGGGGTGACATTCTAAACCGTTTGCATTTATTCTTCCTCCTAAATTTATGCATGGAATTTATTTTCCACCATTATGAAACCGATTGTAGTTCCACACTTAGTTCTCAGTGTACTATTGCTCACCCTTTTTCTTATTGCCTTCATTGGCTTACTTTTTAAAATCTCTTCCCTTTTAAGCTTTTAGGAACATTTTAATTTTCAATCAATCCTTGATTCATTAGTGTATCACTTTTTGACTCTAAGAACATTCAAAATATATTTAATATTGGTGGCAAGAACAGCACTCTGGCCTCAGAATCAACCCTTGGGGCATTCAGATCTGGCTGAAAGGCCCATGAGAGTCTCACAGGCGTGGAAAGCCACGACACGGTGGCAAAAAATACAATCTAAATGAAAGATCCTGGTGAACAAGACCCCAGCAGAAGGAACAGGCCATCAAGGAAAGAGGCACCTTTCTCTGAAGTGAGGAAGGAACCTCCACTGTGATACGGCCTTGACTAAACAAGTTCAGAGTCAGTGAACTCAAGGGGCTTCCATAGCCTAGACAGCGCATAGCAAGAGTCTTGGGTGATTGCTGACGCCATAAATAAGAGTTCCAATTGTTAAATCTACAACGGGAGTCACTGGGTACAGGCTCCCCACGTGGGATCTCTGTCCTTAATGTGTTTTACTATGAAACTTAAAAACAACACCACTAGTCGAACAATACCCTATACCTTGTGTGGTTGTGTGAGGGCAGCCTGTTGAAATCCTTGCTTAGTATATACTAAGTTGATCTTCAGTATATGAAGGTAATTGAAAAGGAAACTCGATGAAGGGCGGGATGGGAGAGGGAGTGGGAGAGGGGAGGGCCACGGGAGGGAGGGAGGTTGGGGGGGGGGAGCCACAACAATACAAAAGTTGCACTTTGTAAATTCACATTTATTAAATAATAAAAAATATATTGGTGGCAAGTTTTTAGATTTCCTTCAGTTGATATGAATCCATTAGTGAATACACAGCTCAAGTAAACTAAGTTAACCCCATGTAATCAGAACCCGGGTCAAGAAGCAATATCTCAGAAGCCCCATCTATTTTCCATTCCAATCACTCACCTCCTCTTCCACAAGGGGAGGCACTATGTTTATTTTACTCTTGTTTAAAATTCAAATGAGTGGACTCATAGTGTATGTACTATTTGAGATCTGGCCTCTTTCACTAATTTTCAGTTTCATAGTGTTTGGGGGGGGGCTACAATGTTTTTGTTCTCATTGATGTCCAACAGATTAATTTTACAACTGATTTTTCTTAAGTTCACATGGGAATTTCAGCCCTGTATTTGCAGACCATATCATTGCTAATGCTGTGTCTCTTTGAAGGAAAGAATGTACATGCTAGATGGTATAATAGTGGAAAAGTATAAGATTTTCTACCGGTTTTCCACACCTGTGGCCTTGGTAACATTACTGTTACTGGAGACCTTGCTGTTTCAAAGGGACTATAAGCCTGTTTCCTGGATACTCCAGAAGATCCCAGAGTCTTGGTGGACATTAAGGAAATGTAGACTCCAATGGGTCTTCCTCTATTTCCCTGCACAATGCACATACAATGTAGAAGTTCTACCACGTGTTGTCAATGTTGTTTTGAAAAGAGAGATGTGTAAGCAGATTATGACCAGTAGGTCAAAAAATTCCTGTAGCCAGAGTGGGGATCGAAACACAAGGCAGAGGCAACAATAATGTAGTAGGTGGCTTCTCAGGACGACAGAAGTTGAGTCAGCCAAGAGAGCATGCTCAGTCTTAGTCTATGCGCTCAAGGCATTCTGAGTTCAAGTTTTAATTAGTCTACCATTGGCCATTCCCTTGAAAAGCCAGTTGGTTGATGTCTCTAGAGAAATTTTTTGATGCAATCAAGCAATTGCTCTTTATAGATTATATATTCTAGTGAGAAATTAGATGCCCTTCTGAAATGGATAATAATCAAAACTACTCAGTTTGAAAATTATTCAAGTAAAAAGTCTGAAAGCCCTAAGTAGGAGAATAATCTCCCACTATTTCTCATCTATGTGCCTAATTTCTCCTTTATCTGTGGACAACAAAGTTTTCTAGAATTTTTGTACATTTTTTTGCTGAACGAAAATTATTTGAAAGGCAGACTCAGTGAGAGAGAGAACACGTGAGCTAGTTTCCAGCCACTAGTTTGCTCCCCAAATGCTTGCAACAGCTAGGGCCAGGCCAGGCCAATGCCAGGATCCTGGAACTTAATCCTCATCTCCCATGTGGGTGGCAGGGACCCAACTGCTTGTGCTCTCCCCTGCTGCTTCCCGCATGTTGGCAGGAAGCTAGAACCAAAAGTGGAGCTGCAGCACATACTCAAGCTGTCCAACACGAGATGTGAGTGTTCCAAGTGGCATCTTAACCACTACTCCAAACATGTACCTCCTCCTCTAGTATTTTGAGGAACCTTCAAGGTGAACCAAAAAAGGTAGAGACACTTCTTTTTGATAAGAGACTCAGATCAAGTGTTTGACATGGCGGTTAAGATGCCGGTTGGGATGCCCTCCTCCCATATCAAGAGGGTCTGGATTGGAATCTGCTCCTGATTCCAGTCTCCTGCTGATGAGCAAACTGGGAGGCTCAAGTACCTGATCTCTGCCATCTACCAGGGAGAACTGGACTGAATTTCTAGTTTCTGCCTTTGGGCTGGGCCAGCTTGACTGTGGCGGGCAGTTAGGGAGTGAATCACCAGATGAGCAATATGTCTGTCTGTCTGATGAAAATATCCAGGCTCTTTTACCTATATATTTTTTTTGCTTTCTTAGTTACGGCCATAGATGGTTCCTTTTATCTATTGCCTTCTTCTCATCAGGGTTTAATGTAGAAGCTGTACATTTTTTTTTCTGTGGAGTGAGAAATTCAGAATCCTTTCAAAATGTCTTCTGCTTAAAAGAAATGGCAGCAGTCCTGTGTCCTTCAGGGGATCCTGGCACTTGAGGGTGACACTGAACCTGTTGAGGGTGATTTCATTGGCATCATCTGTGCTACAAATGCGTGAGTACTCAATAAAAAGGGTTTCAAAAAGCTGATCTTACTCTTTTTAAAGTAGACGCTAGAGACCGTGAGTGCGGCTTTGATACTTTACAGCGGGATACTCCCTGGAAATTGTGCAGTAGGATATGTGGACAATGATGTAGTGGGAAGGAAAAGGGACAGAGGAGGAGATCCCAGTGAGAACATTAATACATTGAGAACAGTGGGTTTACTGACTCAGGATTCCAGGTATGAAAGAGACTTTGACAGTCTACATACTCATACCCATCTCACGACATAGATAGGTTTTTTTTTTAAATTTCGTATCTTTGCTATAATGAAACTCATATGTAATAATAACTCAGCTCTTTCTAATGATAAGCAGATGAGGCTCTTTTATATCTATGCTATCAAAAAGATTCATATATGTTTAGCATAACTTCCTGAACCAGATGTATAAGTACATTTTAGAACAATTTTTGGCAGGAGTTTTAGCAAAGTGACTTAGGTGCATTCTTGGCTAATAAGATGTTATGTATTTTGTTGAAAATCTGATGGAGTTTTCAGTTGGAAGATGGGAGTTTTTTTTTTTTTTATCAGTTCCTAGTGTACAGTCTTGCACAAATCACTGACTCTGTCTAGGAGTTCATGTCAACATTTATGAAGTTGGGATAACAGTAATGTTTGACTTGCCTTCCTGGGTAGCAGTGAGGACTGTCGCTCCCCGTCTTCGTGGAGGAACAACACTAAACCCTGCCTAGGCTTCATATCCAAGTCATGGCACCATTATGTCGCTCCCCCTCTTCGTGGAGGAACGACACAGGACCCTGCGCTGTTCTTTCGTCTGCTCGGCCCTCCCCGGGTTTGCTGCTGGTTCTTCCCGGGTTGGCTACCGACCCTTCCACCTCCGTGGAAGGGCGGTTCCCCCTAGCCACTTTCCCCACTTCCGCAGGGGAGCGGCACACCGCCGGCCGGCTCTCTCGGGGGCTGCACAGGTGTTATTCGGATAGATGTTCCTGGTGTATGTTGTCTCTCTCCTCCTTTATAGTCCTCTTCCGCCAATCCCAACTCGGCTGCCCACACGCCGAGTACGCTGCTCTCCTCCAATCAGGAGCAGGATCAGCTCCTGGAGGTCATCACTCAAGTTGGCAAGAGGCAGCTGCGTAGAAGCTGTTTTCTCCTTTCTCAGCGCCATATTGTGGGAGAGCAGATGCATAGAATAAGTCTTAATTCCAGTAACTTAGTCTAGTCCGAGTTGCTCCCCACAGATCCCCCTTTCTTTTTTTTTTTTGGCGTTGATACGCGCCTGTCTTCGGTGCCCCGTGGCACACACTCTGCTCTGCTTGCTAGAGTCGCCCACAGGTACTTACAAGCCCTACCAATCAGGCAAACCGAATCCGGTCCTCTCTTCGCCATGTTGTGAGGAGGTTTTTAGGCGCTGATGCGTGCCTGTGTTCGGTGCCCTGCAGCGCATGCTCTGCCAGAACTGCCTGCAGCTGCTTACAAGCCCTATCAATCAGGCAAACCGAATCCAAGCCTTCTCATTGCCGTATTGTGGGGAGACTTATTGGTGTTGATAACGTGCCTGTCTTTGGTGACCTGCAGTGGGTAAGCTGCTAGCCGCCAGCAGGTACTTATCGTCTAATCAGGCAGACCGAATCCAAGCACTCTCATTGCTGTGTTGTGGGGAGGCCTTATTTTTTCTCTATTTCTCTATCTCCGGGCATTCCTATTTCTCCTATTTTACTTCTATCTGCCAGCATTCCTATTTCTCTAATTTTACTTCTAAATTTCTGTTTCTCTTATCTTCGCGGCTTCCTGGCGCCCGCCCCGAGGCTGCTTCTCGGCGCCTCGCCGCCCCGCGGCGGCTTCCCGGCTTTGCGCCGCTTCAGCCCGCGCTTCTCTCATCTGCGCGGCTTCCCGGCTTCGCGCGCGCACTCCGCGGTCTCTGCGCCCCTTCGCGCCCACTGCGCCCCTTCGCGCCCACACCATGGCCTCGCACTAGCCCCATGTTCCCTATCTATTCACGCCCCGTGCTCTCTCTGCACGCGGCGGCTTCCGCGAATCACACAGCACAGCTCACGTTTCCGCCACCACCGGTATTCAATCTAAGTTCCCCGGGCTAACCTGGCGAATTCAACCTAGCTTACGCGTCTCCGCCTTATGGTTTGGCTTCCCGTCTTTTGTTCCCCGGGCTAATCTGATGGATTCCAACCTGGCCCACGTTTCCGCCTCTGGTTTAACTTTTCGCCTTTTGCTCCCCGGGCTGACTTAAAGAATTCCAAGCTGGCTTACGTTTCCGCCTCGGCCTGCCCCCGCAGCTTCAATTTCCCTAACATTTTTCTCCACCCGGTATGTTTCCCTAAGTCTTCTTCCAACAATATTCCTCCCTCATTTCTCCTGGCTTCTCCCCACAGTCCGTATCCGAGTCTGTTTGTTCTAGCTTTCACTTTCGCTTTCGACCTTAGAGATTTCTCCCAGCTTCCCCCCGTAGTCCGTATCCGAGTCTATGCCTAGGCTTTCAATAGCTTCTTCCGGCACCCTTTTCATCCGGCTTTCCCCTAGGCTCTTTGCTAGTCTCTCTCTCCGGTATTTTCCCACTTCTTCCCTCCTAGGTTTCCTATCCGAGTCACGGCACCATTATGTCGCTCCCCGTCTTCGTGGAGGAACAACACTAAACCCTGCCTAGGCTTCATATCCGAGTCACGGCACCATTATGTCGCTCCCCCTCTTCGTGGAGGAACGACACAGGACCCTGCGCTGTTCTTTCATCTTCTCGGCCCTCCCCGGGTTTGCTGCTGGTTCTTCCCGGGTTGGCTACCGACCCTTCCACCTCCGTGGAAGGGCAGTTCCCCCTGGCCACATTCCCCACTTCCGCAGGGGAGCGGCACACCGCCGGCCGGCTCTCTCGGGGGCTGCACAGGTGTTATTCGGATAGATGTTCCTGGTGTATGTTGTCTCTCTCCTCCTTTATAGTCCTCTTCCGCCAATCCCAACTCGGCTGCCCACACGCCGAGTACGCTGCTCTCCTCCAATCAGGAGCAGGATCAGCTCCTGGAGGTCATCACTCAAGTTGGCAAGAGGCAGCTGTGTAGAAGCTGTTTTCTCCTCTCCCAGCGCCATATTGTGGGAGAGCAGATGCATAGAATAAGTCTTAATTCCAGTAACTTAGTCTAGTCCGAGTTGCTCCCCACAGAGGGCCAAATAAATAATACATAAATGCTAAAAGAATTGTATGAATTCTAGTTACTAACTAACCAGAGGAGTAAACTATTAGCTAAATTCCATTCTGGAAACATTCTAATTGCACTCATCTAGCTGTCTGTGCTTTCTACTAAGGTCTTTCTGTGTCACTTAACCTCAGAACAAACCTGATGCTTAACTGCGGAATCACACACAATTTCTTATTCACAGAAAATTCCCAGTTCCATGTGACGTAGTCTTCTCTGCACCTGTGTCTCTTACGCTTGTAGACTACACAGCATCTAAATTTGTATGAGTATGAGGAAAAGACAGATTCATGGAATCAAATGAGAGAAGAATGACCAGATAAGGAAAGAGAAATAGCAGATGATGGCTACTACGTGTTTCTCTCTGGAAGGTAATAAATGTATTTGCTATACAAGTGTATGTCAAGCAGTAGGTTAGTTATAAATAAGTTGATAGATAAACAAGATAAGCTTGAGAGACCACTAGTCTGTTCTGTGAGATTTCTAAAATTTCTTCCATTTGTGTCTTGGGGTTTAAGATGACGCAGTCATCATAGAGGCCACTGTAGAGTTGGTTTGTTTATGGTACTGATAGGGATTTTTCACAATCTATGAGTTGTTAAAAAAAAGTTGGTTCCTGCTATATCCTGGATATTAATCCTTTGTCAGAGAAGTAGCTTGCAAATATTTTCCCCTCTTCTATGACATATCGCTTTGCTCCATTGATAGGACCTTCTGCATAGCAAAGGAAACAGCATTTTAATCATTCCATTTGCCTGCTTTTGCTTCTGTTGCCTATACTTCTGTGGTCTTACCAAGAAATCATTGCCTATACCAATGGCTTGAAATGGTCTCTATTTGCTTCCTTCTAGTAATTTCATAGTTCGAGGCCTTACATTTAGGTCTTTGATCCATCTTGAGGTGTACTGATCTAATTTCATTTTTCTACAGTTTAGCCAGCACCATTTATTGAAAAGACCAATGTCTATTCTTGGCACCTTTGCTAAAAAGAAGATTGCTATATGTATGTGGATTAATTTCTGGGCTCTCTATTTCTTTCCATTGATCTGTGTGTCTGTTTTCATGTAGGTACCATGCTATTTTAATTCATAAAGCTTTGTAGTATGCTTTGAAATCAGCTAATATGACACTTTGCACTTGATTTTTTTTTCCCCAGGATTGCTTTGGCTATTATGATTGTTTGCTGATTTCATGTGAATTGTATGATTTTTTTTCTGATTAAGTTAAGAATGTCACTGGTATTGTGATAGGGACAGCACTGAATCTGCTTTAGCTATAGACACTTCTCATGAAATATAATTGGACAATATAAAAAATGGTCACTAGCACTAGCAATCAGGGAAATTTAAGTGAAATCCACAATTTGATAATAGGTATTACCTCACCTCTGTTAGAATGCCTAAGAGAAGGTAACAAATGCTGGCAAAAATTTGGAGAAAAGGGAAACTTTTATTCACTGATGGTGGGAATATAAATTTTTTTAAAAAATAAACCCTAGAAATACAACTGGATTATGATCCAGCAATCCAACTACTGGGTCTTTATCCAAAGGGCATGACTCTCTATGTCAAAGAGACACCTGCTCCACCATGTTAATAGCAGCACTCCTGACAACAACCAAAATGCAGAATCAACCAGGGTGTCCATCATCAGATGAATGGACTAAGAAAATGTGTATATCTACAAAATGGAATGCTATTCAGCCATAAAAAGAATTAAGTCATATCATTTTCAGCAAACTGGGTGTAACTGCAGTACATCATGTTAAGTGAAATAATTCAGTTACAGAAAGAAATATAATATTCTCCTTGTGAAACTAAAGACAAAAAACAGTATGTATACAGAATGGTGGTTAGTAGTGGCTCAGAGAAGTAGGGGATTAAGGCAGTTCAGATAACATAGGGGAAGCTAGTCATTAATTGAGAGAAATGTCATACCAACATGAGTTTTGAATAGGGGAAGATGGGTGGGGATATATGGGAGCTCTTTGTGCTACACAATTTTCGTTTTGTAATTTTTTTTGACAGGCAGAGTTAGAGAGAAACGTCTCCCTTCCATTGGTTCACCCCCAAAATGGCCTGGAGCCAGGTGCTTCTTCCTGGTCTCCCATGTGGGTGCAGGACCCAAGGACCTGGGCCATCCTCCACTGCCTTCCTGGGCCCCAGCAGGGAGCTGGACTGGAGGAGGAGCAACTGGGACAGAATCCGGCGCCCGCCATGTTTTGTAATTTCAAACTGTTTTGAAATATAGAGTATCTTTTAAAATGTTGGTAAGGCTAATAATGTGAATTCCAATTCTGAGCCTGTATTCTAAGTGGCAACACAGACTCAGTCCTGGAAATATCATTTGCAAGTATTCTTCACTCATATGGAAGACAGGCTAAGACAGAATAGAAAGGGCAAAGAAAACCTCAAGGTTTACATAATAATCTAATTAGAAGGGTTAAGGAGAGTTTTCAGCGTATATGAAGTGACAGGAAAAAATATGTAGGTGATCTTCAAAAAAAGACTGTGTAGTATCTTGAATCTAGGAAAAGAAACTGACAGAGAAGCCAGTTTAATAGTGTCAAGTAGGTTTTGATGTGTAGGAAAGATGGCAGATTTAGAAGAGGAAACTCAGAAAGAATCATAGAATTGTACAGAGAACATTATTTCTCAAGTGAGGGGAAAAGCCAAGTGAAGTGGCTTACCAGTGCGAATGTCACTGATAGTACAGCAGCTGGCACTACTGGATGGGACTTCTCCAATTTCAGGTCACTATTACCCAGCAGAATGTTAGAATTTGTTTGCCTTGTGATTCTCAGTCAAGCTTTTTGTCAGGGTAGTCCTGATTATCTGTCTTGGTGTATGCAAGCTACTGTCATCGTCTTTTTAATGCAAAGCAACTACACTTTGTTTATTCCATAAGTATTTGCCCTAGGCCTTCTTTATGTTGGGTCACGTAGTGCTCACCTGCTGATACAATGGTAAGCAGGACATTGTAATACAAACAGGTTATATCAGATTACTACAGATGGAAAATCGTTAACTGAGAGTTTGCTTTCTGTAAATTCTACGGAACCCAATGTTGGGGATTAAAAACTGATCCAATCATCTGCAATGTACCATTTCTCCAGTTCAAACCATCCTGCTTACTAATGGTGAGGGGCCTGGTATTTCTCTTTGACATTTCTTACTGAGACTGCCTAAGGGCCCAAAGGCAATATCCAGTGTGCAATTTTATGAATGTATGTCCCTGAGGTTTGGATTGAAAATGAATTTGTTTTCAGGTGGAATTCCCTGGAGATTTGGTCGATGCAAGCTTACGTTCCAAATACATTTAAGAATCTCAAAACAGGATGAAACTGTCCTATTCCTGACCACACCACCGGACTCTCCCATTCATGCCTGCCTGAACCAAAAGTAAAGCAAACCAATGCAAACGCATTTCCCACCCCTAAGTAGCATATTCATGCCCACTCGAGTGTGAGCAAGTTATGCCAAGGAAAGCTCTGACTGCTGCACATGTAAAGCTGCTTGAAATTTGCAATCTTCCAAGAAATTTCAGATAAGCAAAGAAAGCAATGAAGACGAATTTTAAAAATCTCTCAACTTTTACTGGTTTATAAGTAGAAAGATTATTGCTTGAAATAGCATGAAATGAATGTGTTCTAAAATGTGTGGTCTTAGATTTTTCACAAGGAGCTCACGGCATCAAAGAGCATTAAATGCCAAATCTGTCCACATCTAGTAAAAGAATACCTTCTCTAGACAAGCTGGGCACCCAACTCAGGGTTAGCATGGTTCCTGTTGGGATCAAACTTTCAGTAGGAATAATAGCATAGGGAATGTCCAATATATAACAGTAAGATTTGGGACATCATGATTTACCTTTTGCAGCATAAGACATCTTTCCTATTTTAAGCATTTTAATTCAGGGTAGTTTAAAATTTGTGAAACCAAACGGTGAAGGAGTAATATCAAGAGGTCCCATATCCCCCTAACCCCATGTCCCCTACTGTTTCATAGTAGTGTATTTGTCACAATTGACAAACCACACCCAGCTTCCCCTATTTCTTAAACCACAGTCCTTCTATCCCCTTCTATCCCTTCCACCCTTCTCAGCCTCTAGTAATCAACATTCTTTGTTCAAATTGAGTTTTGTTGTTTAATTTTAGATCCCACTTATGAGAGAACATACGCTATTTGTCTTTCTGTGTCTGACTTTGTTCACTATTATATTTTTCAGTTCCATCCAGTTTTCTGCAAATGACAGGATTTCATGTTTTTATGGCTGATTAGTATTCCATTTTCTCTGTCCATTCATCTGATAATGGCCACGCTGGGTGGCTCCATATTTTGGCTATTGTGAACAGAGTTGCAGTAAACACGGCAGAGTGGGTTGATACAATGAGTTCATGTCTTTTGAGGACATACCCAGTAGTGGGATTACTGGATCATATTGTAGTTCTATTTCCAGTTTTTCAAAAACTCTCCATGCTGTTTTCCACAGTGGCTGCATTCCTACCAACAGTGCGTAAGAATTCCCCTCTGTCCGCAGCCTGGCTAGTGTTTGTTATTTTTCGTTTTTAATGGTAAAAGCCATTCTTACAGGGTTACAGTAACATCTAATTGTGCTTATGATTTGTATTTGTAGTTCCCTGATGGCAAGCACATTTGTTGGCCAAACATGGATATCTTGATTTCTTCCTTTCCAATTTCCATGCCATTTGCTCTTTCTATTCCCAGCTGCTCTTGCTGACACTTTAAGAGGGCTGAAAGTGGGCCGCCTCCTCCTTTTGCAGCCAAGAGGGGGAATGCTTCTGAGTTTCCCCATGCAGTAGGGTACTAGCTGTTGGTTTGTTGTCTGTAGCCTTTATCATTTTGAGATATGTTTCTTCTATACATAGTTTACTTTCTTTTCTAAAAGCTTACTTGAAAGGCAGAGTGACAGACATCTTCCATCCACTGGTCGCTTCTGAAACGGCAGCAAGGACCAGGGCTAGGCCAGGCCAAAGCTGCAAGCTTGAAACTCCATCGCAGCCTCCCATGTTGGGGACAAGGGTCCAGCACTTGGAGCAGCTGCTGCTGCATTAGCTGAGAGCTGGATCAGAAGTGGAGCAACCGGGACTCCAACTGGCACTCGTTGGCAAAGCTGGCAGTGCAGGCAGTGGCTTAACCTGATGCACCACAACCCTGGCCCTCTACACCTCATTTGTTGAGTGATTTTTTTTTTTTTTACTCATGAAGGCATGTTGAATCTTACAGGATAATTCCTATGCAGCTACTGAGATAATCATGTGGTTTTTGTTCCTCATTCTGTTGGTGTGACTTACGATGTTTATTGCTTTGCTAATGTTGAAACTCCTTCAATCTCTAGAGCAAACCCCACTCGATTGTGATATGTGATCTTTGTGATGCAGTGTGGGATTTTTGTTTGCCAACAGTTTGCATCTGTGTTCATTGAGGATATTTCTTTGCAGAGCTGTGCATGTGTTGTGTCTGCTTTTGGTATTAGAATAATGCTGGCCTCATAAAAAGTTCGGCAGACTTCTATCCTTTGCAATATTTGCAATATTCTGAGATGTATTGGAGTTTTCTTTAACTGTTTTGTGCAATTCAATTGTAAAGCCATCAGGTTCTGATGGAAGCCTTTACTCACTGCCTCAATCTTGTTACTTGTTATGGGTCTGTTTATATCTTCTCAATGTCATCTTGGTGTGTTATAGGGACCCAGAAATTTATGTGTTTCTTCGAGGTTTCCAGGTTGTTAGCACACAGTTCTTCATAGCAGGTTCTTGTGATCCTTTGTCCTTTGGTAGTACGAGTTGTGTGGTTTCCTTTTTCATCCCCAATTTTGAGTTTCTCCTTTGTTAGTCTGGCTAAAGGGTTGCCTACTTTTTTTGAATCTTCTCAAAGATCAGCTGTGTATTTTGCTATCTTGTTTCAAGTTTGAATTTCATGGATTTCGGTTCTCATTCTTATTATTTCTTGCCTCCTGCTAATGTGGTTTTTAGGCTTGTTCCACTTTTTCTACTTTTCAATGTAAGCACTTATTTCTATAAACCTCCCTCTGAATCCTGCTTTTGCTGCATCCAGCTGGTTTTGACATGTTTCTTTTCTTTTTAATTTGTTTCAATAAATTTTTAATGTACTTTTTAGTTTCTTCAATGACCCATTGGTCATTCAGGAGCATGTTGTTTAGTAGCCACGTATTTGTAAATTTTCTAGTCCTATTGATTTCTAGTTTTATTTGTGGCTAGTATGTGATCTACCCTAGAAAATGTTCTATGTGCTGATGAGAATACATATCCTATAACCACTGAGTGAAATGTTCTGTAAGTGACTGTTAGGTCCATTTGCTTGGGAGTGTGGCTCGACTCTGATACATTTCCATTGACTTTCCATCTTGATTGTCCATTTGTCATAGGTGTTGAGATCCCTTATCATGATAGTACTGGTGTCTACGTCTCCTTTCAGATTGATACTGGCTTTATATATCTGGTTGGTATTGTATTGGTGCAGACATAATTATGATTGTTAGGTCTTCTTGCTGAATTAATCCTCTTACCCATATATAATGTCCTTTTGTTCTCTCTTGACAGTCTTTGCTTTAAATTGCTCGATCTTACATGAGTATAGCTATTCCCACTTGGTTTTGGTTTCCATTTGCATGGTGTATCTGTTCCCAACCATTCATTTTCAGCCTGTGTGTATCTTTACCTGTAAAGTACATTTCTTTTTGAAATTTTTAATACAAAGAGAACTTACTTCATAGGTACAATTCTAAGAAGATAGGCATAATTCTCTCCCTCCCTCAATAGACCTTCCTTTTCTGTGTTAATTTTTAGAAAAAAGCAGAATTTCAATCTACTCTGTAATCACAGGCTTAATAAAGTCCATTTCTTGCAGGCAGCATATGTTGGGCTTTAAAAAAAAAATCCATTCAGCCAACCCCTATCTTGTGACTGGAGAATTTAATTCATTTACATTCAAGGTTAATACTGAGAGTTAAAAACTAATTCCTGTAATCTTGTGGCTTGGTTACTGACTATCTACTTCGGTACTGAATTCGATGCTGTCATGTGTTTTCCAGGTGATTTCTGGTACTGTGGGTCTCCCTTCAGAGTACTACTAAGGCTATCCTGGTGGTGATGAATTCTGCTGTATTTCTCCTTCACTTCTGAAGGATAGTTTCCTTGGAAGTGTTATTTTGCTTTTTGCCTTTATTCAAGACCTTGACTATATCATCCCATTCGCTTCTGGCCTGTTGGGCTTCTGCTGAAGGTCTGCTGTTACTGTAACTGGGTTTCCTTTATTCTCTCTCTCAAGGATTCTCCACTTGTCCTTACCATTTTGACTATGTTGTGCCTTGGGGAAGGTCTTTTTTGGTTGAGTCTTCTTGGGGTCCTTAGAGTTTGCTTTATCTGGATGTCCCTACGTCTTTCAAGAAGGGGGAGGTTTTTAACCATGATTTCATTCAGTAGGTTCCCAAAGCGTTTTTCCTTCAGGTATCCTTATAGGTACAAATATTTCCTAACTAAATAGTATCTCATATGGTGTGTAGACTTTGAGTGTTTGCAGAAATCTTGTCCTCTAGAGATCAGGAGTTCTCTGTTCTGCTTAGTTTGTTCTGGTATTGAAGCTCTCAATTGCATTTATTTCATTGATTGAGGTTTTCAGCCTCCAAATGTGTTTGATTCGTTTTTTTT
This sequence comes from Oryctolagus cuniculus, assembly GCF_964237555.1. Classification (NCBI taxonomy): domain Eukaryota; kingdom Metazoa; phylum Chordata; class Mammalia; order Lagomorpha; family Leporidae; genus Oryctolagus; species Oryctolagus cuniculus. Next base: position 8,543,156 of record NC_091453.1, read on the forward strand.
TTTATTTGACAGGAGTTATAGACAGAGAGAGAAAGGACTTCCTTCCGTTGGTTCACCCCCAAAATGGCTGCTATGGCCAGTGCTGCGGCGATCCGAAGCCAGGTACTTCTCCTGGTCTCCCATGCGGGTGCAGGGGCCCAAGCTCCTGGGCCATCCTCCACTGCCCTCCCAGGCCACAGCAGGGAGCAGGACTAGAAGAGCAGCAAGCAGGACTTTGCGCCTATATGGGATGCCGGTGCCACAGGCCGAGGATTAACCAAGTGAGCCAAGGCGCTGGCCCCTGCTTGATTCTCTTTAATGGTTTCTATCTGTGTAGAATTTCTCATTCATGTTGTGTGTTGCTTTCCTAGTTAAACTGTATCTATGTTTGCTTCCATCTTGGTAAGTTTCTGTAAGCTCATTGTTTTAAATTATCTTCCAGCCATTGCATAGACATCCTTCCGAGCAGGCTCTATTTCTGGAGAAGTATCGTCTTCCTTGCTTCTTCATGTTGCCTGTGGGCCTGCAGTGATGTCTGTGCATCTGGTGCAATGTTTCTTTCTTTTTATGGAGTGGGCTTCGATTGGAGAGGATTTCTGTGTATCTGGAATGTGAGGTGTCACTTGAGTTGCTGCTTTGGTTATCAGTGTACTCAGGGATGCAACTTCTGAGTGATGTCAACAGTGTCTACAGGAGCCACCGTCGTCTCATATGCAGCCATTCATGGAGGTAACAGTAGGACTTTGAAGTAGATCTGAGCTTCTAAAGGTGTGTAGCTGTAGTCCCCAGAGATCTGAGTGTCCATTACATTAGGGTTGGGGGTGGCTGCACCCATGTTCCTGCAGCAGTGGGATGCAGAGGTCTGTCGCCTCGTCCTGCCAGGCAAGCCTGAATGATTCTGGAGGGCTTGAGGCACCCGCTCCTATCCTCTGGGACTGTGGATGGGATCTTCCCCAGGTACCTGTGGGTAGGACTAGCTGATTCTGGGGCTTACAGCAACTAAGTCCACAGTCCTAGCACTGGAGGATGAGACAGAGCCATTGTACCAGTCCCATGAAGTCAGGTTATTCTGGGGGATTGTGCAGTATGAGGTCTGATTCTGGAGCAGTGCAACACAGTTCAGTTGTTCCTAGGTCCCACAAAGTATGCCTCGGTAATCTGGAGGAATACAGAATAGGCACAGGCCCAGAGTTGCAGTTTACAGCAGGGTCTTTTGCAGCTCTCACCAGCTCAGTGCCAGTCATTCTGGGGATTGTGAGCTTCCCTTCACCAGCCTGAAGCAGAGGAATGCAGGGAGGAGCCGGTAGATCCCACAGGTGAGTGTGATTTACTCCAGGAATTGTAGCACTAACAGCAATAGTTCCAGAATTGCAGGACAAAGGCGGAACTACCCACTGTTGCCATAGGGAGTGCAAGGGGGAGGACGGCGACTTGTGTCCCAGCCGCTCTGCGCTCAGAGCTGCGTGAAGGGCTTCCTCAGGGACGGTGCATGGGCTGCTGCTGGCAACTCGTCCCAAAGAGCAAAGGGAAACTTGCCTGGATCACACAGAGCACTCAAGTAGGGCTCCAGGGTTTGTGCCCAGGACTCCCCACAGCTGCAGGATTCACAGAGACCTGTTGTCCGCCCTGCAAACATGCCTTTCCCTGCTGCTGACACTTTGGAAGTGCCAGGGCTGCTTGCTGCCCCTAGAACAAGTGGAACTTAGCAGCTTCGTGGCAGCAGTTTGTGTCTGGTGCTTTAGGGGCCGAGGGAGGCAGTGTACGTACTCTCGCTTTGGAGAAAAGTAGTTACTCAGACCTCAGGACGCCTTCGAGCCTGGATTTAACATCAGTGAGGACTGTGGAATTCTCCTGGAGTCAGGATGCCCGTCTGTGGCCGTGGTGCGCAGTGGCTGCACTGCCATGCCTTGTTCCTGTCTCTCAGCTGGTTTTCAGTGTGTGTGTGCTGCCTGCAGGTCTTGTCACTGTTTCCCTCCATTGAGCGCCTGGAAAAATGGTTCTTCCCTTGTTGTTCTGCAAAGTTTCTCTTGCTCAAGTGGATGCAGATCCTCTTTATCTTTCAAGGTTCACATGTTTGATCGGGTGCTCTGAAATCGGGATAGTTGATGCAATGCTGTTGTTCCATCCAGTGGTGATGTTTGCCCAAAGGGTGAAGTACTACTGAAGAGCTGCTAACCAATGTGACAACCTAAAGATGAGAAGCCTTTTTGAACTATCCGTAGGCTGCCATCATTTTGCACTTTGTCAGAAGAGTCAAAATCTCGCCAAAGGAAGCTCCCTATTCTCCTCCTATACAGGAGGATGCCCTTGGTTTCAAAAATAGTTTGTTTGATATTGTCTTATTACAGAGCAACTTTATGAAGAATATCCATAGCCTTACCAACCAAAGGCAAATATGAACATGTGACTATATTTACTTCGATGTTTGTTTACTAAGCATATTTTATCTGATTGAGCTCTGCCCAATTTAGTGTCTGCAACATCATATTAAATTATAAAAGCTTATTTCTTGTTTATTGCCATATATACTTTTAATGCGTGAATAATCTTTCATCTCACAGGTACACAGAGTTTAAGAAATACTCTTATGAGAGCTCTAACTGTTGGCAGCAACAAAAAATGAAATCAGAGTGGGGTCACTTGGAACTTTCTGGCATATATATAAATTCTATTCCAATCTTTGTGCATTTGATAACATTAAATCAATTAAGTGGTATCTAAGATTCCAATGTGCAAAGCTACAAGTAATACTTTGGGATAAAAATGAAATACTGTATCAAATGTTTATTGAGCTCTCATGCATGTTGGATAACTTAATAGCTCTGTCTCCTATCTTTTATGATAACATGCGCTCACAGGTAAAGAATTGCCAACAATGGTAAATGCTTAGTGTGCTCTTCCATGGCTCACCTCTTTGAATGATATCTTCTGCTTTTTCATTTTCATGGTTCGCCTACTTATTGTGCTAAGGTGGCACTTAAAAAATTCCAAGTATATCCGGATCAGTTTGACAGACTGCAGACTGGTGGTTATCCTGGTGCTCTGAAAATTAACCTTTTTCGCCTTGAATTCTTTTGTTCTTCAGTAGTTCTAAACCTCATTATGAATTTTTATGACTATAATCAAAAGCCAAGGTTCTCGGAGCTAAAGCTAACTTCCTTGGCATTTTTTGAATGAGCCTCTGGTAAGCTCAATTTCCCTTTTCTGATTGGCCAATTTGACATGAGATGGATGAGACTTCTCCTGGAGATTGTTCTTCAGGTATACAGTATACTTCATTTCTTTGAGCTCACATCTCTATTTCTGTTTGAAAGGCATCTAGCAAAAGAACTTAACCAGAGCCTTCAATATTTTACTACTTCCAGGGAGGCGGGTCAGTGCCAGCACCCCACAGGGGCACTGGTTCAAGCCCTGGCTGCTGCACTTCTGATTCAGGTCCTTCCTATGGCCTGGGAAAGCATAGGGAGATAGCTCAAGTGCTATGGGGGACCTGGCAGAAGTTTCTGGCTTCGGATCAGCTCTGGCTTTTGTGGCGTGAACCATGAGATGGAAGACTTCGCTCTATCTCCTGCTGTAATTCTGTCTTTAATAGAAATCTTGAAAAAATATTTTACTACTCCAAACGAGTTAATTTCATAGAATCCCAGAGCAGAGACATCTTGGTATTAAGTACTCAGCAGATCACCATTAGATTTTATTGTTGTGGTAAAAAGTAATATGCTTTTCTTAAAAGACTAGTGTGGGAAAAATCGTAACATGGAAATAACACAGAAATAAAATATATCGACCAGATTCACGAGTATCTATTGTATTTAAGAATACGGTAAACAATGTTTGTCATAACAGATAATTGAAAACTCAACTTGCTACAATGTACTCAGAAGCAGCAGTCCCCTTTTAAATAACACAGAGTGGTGAAGAATTGGAGAAAAGGGTGCACGAATCCATGTTGGAAGACAGTATGGACATATCACAGATATCTGAAAATAGACCTACCATACTCCTGGGAATTTACCCAAAGAGAAATGAAATCAGCGTATGAAACAGTTCTCTGTACCCCATGCCTATTGCAGCTCCACTCAGAATAGCTAAGATATGGAATCATCAACCCAGATGTCCATCAACTTATGACTAGATGAAAAAACTGTGGTATATATAGACAACAGAATGCTACTTGGCTATGAAAAAGAATGAAATCCTGTCTTTTGCAATACAATGGATACACCTGGAGACCGTTGTGCTTAGTGAAGTAATGAAGACCCAAAAAGACAAATATTACATGCTTTACAGATACTAATATACAGAGTGGAAATGACATCCTGAGGTGATTCTTACTTGCAGCCCTTGCGTATACTTCTGTAGAACAGTGGTCTTTGTACTTTTTTAATTATGTATTTAGTGGAAGATTAGGCCTGTGATTATAAAATAAATTGGAAATATGCTATCACAAAAATTAAAAGGGAAAAAAGCAAGGGGGTGGTGATTACAGGCTTAAAATTATATAAAAAGAACAGAGGTCATAGATATTACTAAAAAAAGATAGTTGACTTTGTAAGAAATTCGGGCAAATCTCTAAGGAAAATTGACTTCCATAGTCTTCATATTTGAACTGAGACTGAAGGTGGTCTTGGGAATCTATAATGTAGGTTTTTAGTACTTTCCAGGAGATAGGGGACAGGGCTGTGAGTTTAAGAACTGAGCCATATTACATTTGGGACTCTGACAGTAGAGCATGTCCTGTTAGAGGATGAGAAAGAAGACGACAGGAAAGAAACTTGCTATCTTGGCCTGTACTCTAGGTGGGAGAAAAACAGAAATAAACAACTCTTAGGAGATTTTCTAAGTCCAATTAATGTAGTTTGTCATTCATGGTTACATTGGCAAACATAGTCTCAAGCTATGAATCAACATAAAAATGACATCTGGCATAATGACACTATTGGAATCCTCAGCAGAAATACAACATGTGAAGTTACCCTAAAGATATCTATGAAAGACGAGAGACTGAAACATGTTGTGTACTTCAGGCCAAGGGCTGGGCATAGAGGTTGGTGACAATAGAAAATACACTTGACAGATATCACCTCAACTTTTGGCCTGAATGAACATCAGTCTTAGAGAAGGAAGAAGACGTAAATGACACTTGTCTTTGAGGAGCTAAGCCACGCCATGTAGTAGCTCTGTGGCAGGAATTTTAATATCACTACTTATAAAAGTGGTTCTTTATATGGAGATTGGGGGCTTTACAGAAGTGCATGCAAAAAATTTTTCTTGATTAATGCTGAGAAATCAGTATTAGGAATGAAGAATGGAGCTAATCTACATACAACATCTTTTTTTTTTAAAACAAAAACTTAGAAAATTTGTTTGCAAAGTAGGAAGTAAAAAGCATGATTCTAATATTTAGGGTAGGAACAAAATTAGAAAAAGTTAAACTGCAGCAAAAGGCAGAGATACTGAAGTTGGCTTAATGGCTATGCAATCCAAGCAAGCAGACCCAAGTTTCTTTCATGCAAATAAGCATTAAGAGTATGGGAATGAGGGACAACATATCTTAATCATGAATTTTAAGCACTTAGAAACAGAGCCTCAATTTCTATAACGTATGGAGAAAGATGCAGCGGCTCTGTAAATATTAAAGCTTTACATTACTGCGGAGAAAAGTAAAGGGGTAAGATTTCTGGATGTGGGGAACTTAGATCTTGGTGAAGGTAGTTTTCATACCTTTTTTTAAAGTGGAAGGGACCCATGCATCTAATTACTAGAACAAGAACACTGGGAAAAATCATTAGTAGAATAAGGAAAAGGCAAACAGGACAAAAATCTAACAAAAGGTAAGAATACAGTGTGTCAGATATTAGATTTAATGAGAAAATTCACTGTTTGCAACTTCAGAGAAAAATATTGCAGAAAGCAGTAGTAGTTATATTAGTATCACAAAGTGGAACTGAGGGCAAAAAAACAGCAGAGACACACAGAGATGCTACATAACAAGAAAGCTAAAAGGCAGAACAATCCTAACTGTTTATGCATCAAACAAAAGAGCTACAAAATAAATGAGGCAAAAGCTAATAGAACTGAAAGGAGAAATACAGAAACCTACAATTACAGTTGGAGGAGCAACCTCTCAGATGATATGACAGAATGACCAGAGATATTCTGATTTCATCAAGAATACAGAAGTTGACAGCACTATCAACTAAAAGGCTCTAATCAACCCTTATAGGATATTGTGAAAAACAACAGATGATGCCTCTTTCCAAGTGCCCACTTAACAATTACCAAGACACACCCTATCTGGGACCATAAAGCTGACAAATTTCAGAGAAGTAAAATCATACAGAGTGTATTCTCTGATCATAATGGAGTCAAACTATACAACAAGAAGCTATCCGGAAAACCCCCAAGCTCTTTCAAACAAAAGAACACATGTCTACATAGTATTTGAGCCAAAGGGGGTGTCTTGGGGAAACAAAAAATGTTAAGGAAAATGGAAATACAACATATCAAAATCCGTCAGCGACTGCTAAAGCAGTGCTAACAGGTGTCAGTATTGCTGCTAATATACTTTTGTCAAAGTTTGTTTTATACCTTTGTCAAACCAATGGTTAATAATGATCTATTATAGGTTTAAGGATCTGTGATTTTAAAATTTATTGTACATGAATGAAGTGGGCAAATTCTCATCTGATTAGTGTTTGCAACCCTTGCCTGTATTTCCACTGCACTAGGGTCTTTTCATTTGTTGAACTCTTTTCTTGTGCAGCATTAAGCTCTCGACTGTAACGTAAATTTAAAAATGTTATCTCAAAAATTATAAAAGAAGATAAAGAGGGAGGGAGTGAAGTATCATATTCCTAGAATTGTGTCCATGAACTACATGGAATGTATTCTCTGTATAGCTAACACATTAACATGAGAATTTTGCTACAGCAAATACATGATGATTACTCTGAGCATCTAATGCACTAATAAAATACTTTTAAAAAAATAAATGGTTCAAATAATCTACACACCCAAAGACCTATCGAGAGAGAGAAAAAAACAAAAGCAAGCGGAAGGAAACGAACAATAAAAGAGCAGAAGTCAATGAATTAATAACAGAAATAGAGAAAATTAATGCCATTGAACTGGTTCTTTGAAAAGCTCAGTAAGATAGACAAACTTGGAGCAAACCTGCTAAAGATAATTTCTGTGTCCGCTTTTGCTCAGGAATGAAGCAGGGTATACCAATACAAACCATGCAGAAATCAAAAAGCATAGGGAGGAAATGTCATGATTATCCCTAACCACCTATACTTGACTACTTAGATGGAATCAATCAATCCCTCAAAAGGCACAAGGTACTGCCTTCACCCAACATGAAATAGATAACTTGAACAGTCTTATAACTATGGAAGAAACTGCACTTACCATTAAAACCTCTCCCAAAATAAACCTTCAGTCTCAGACAGTTTCACTGAAGAAGCCTAGTACACGTTTAAACACCAATTCTACATGATGTCTTCTGGAAAACAGGAGATGGCGGAACACTTCCCAACAGGTTTTAATGGCAAAACCAGACAGACAATACAAAAAAACCAAACTGTCAGGCCAATATACATTATAAATGCAGACTTGAAAATCTCCAACAAAATATCACCACATAGAATTCAGCAATACATACGTAAAATTGTATACAGTGACCAATTAGGGCATGTGGGGAGCAACTCGGACTAGACTAAGTTACTGGAATTAAGACTTATTCTATGCATCTGCTCTCCCACAATATGGCGCTGAGAAAGGAGAAAACAGCTTCTACGCAGCTGCCTCTTGCCAACTTGAGTGATGACCTCCAGGAGCTGATCCTGCTCCTGATTGGAGGAGAGCAGCGTACTCGGCGTGTGGGCAGCCGAGTTGGGATTGGCGGAGGAGGACTATAAAGGAGGAGAGAGACAACATGCACCGGGAACATCTAAGGGGAACATCTAAGAGGAACACCTGTGCAGCCCCCGAGAGAGCCGGCCGGCGGTGTGCCGCTCCCCCTGCGGAAGTGGGGAAAGTGGCCAGGGGGAACCGCCCTTCCACAGAGGTGGAAGGGACAGTAGCCAACCCGGGAAGAACCAGCAGCAAACCCGGGGAGGGCTGAGCAGACGAAAGAACAGCGCAGGGTCCTGTGTCGTTCCTCCACGAAGAGGGGGAGCGACAAGGGCATATTCCAGGAATGCACTATCTAGGTTATGGACAAATTTCTGGCAAGGGACTGCTCTGTGAAAGGATTTTTGACAGATGTTGCCAAGTACCCCTCCATAGGGATTCCTGCTTGACCACTATTCTATCAGCGGAATTTTAAATATTGCTGTGCCATTCATTAAGGAGCCACGGCACTATAACTTCCTTCTACATTCACGGCAACAGGCAGGATAACAACCCTAGTTGTGACTGCAGTAAAAAAAAATTAAGCATCACCCCTTAAGGGTCTCATGCAATACAAAATTAAATATTGTGAAGGTGAGAGTATTCCCCACATTTACTTCCAGACTGAATGTCCACCAAACAGCCATCTGCTCGCTCTTTCTTTACTTGATCCTGAAATTCCTATGGAAAAACAAGTGGCCAAAAATATACAAAACCAATCTTGAAAGACAGTAACAAAGTTGCAGGAGATACACTTCCAAATGTCAAACCTTACAACAAACCTACAATAAAGACAGTGTAGTCCTGGCATAAGGACAGACACAGTCAAGAGCCCAGAAATACACACATCTTCGAAAGGTGTCACAAGAATCAGTGTTTTCATGAACAGTCCTGGGAAACTGGATATCCATGGGCAAGAGAACGAGGTCGAATCCACACTTGATACCATAAACAAAAATTAACTCAAAATAGAACAGAGACCTAAACATCAGAGCAAACACTATAAAATTCATGGAGAAACACACTAGGATAAATGTATGTGATCTTGAATTAAGCATCTATTTCTTAGCTCGACATAGAAACCCAAGCAGAAAACTGAATAAATTTGACTTCCTAACAATTAAAAATGATTACACTTCAGATGATAACATCAATGAAATGAAAACACAACACATAGACTGGGAGCAAACATTTGCAAATCCTACCTGGTACCTGTGTAATATCTAGACTATGTAAAGAACTAGGAGCTCAATGATAGAACTCAACTGAAAATGACCAAAGGACTTGAACAGACAAATTTATCCAAAGATGCAACACAGATGACAAATAAGCACGTGAAAATAATCTCAATGTCATTAGGAAAACGTAAATTAATATGACAATGGCATACTATTTCACACCTCTGAGGACAGAACATTGGTGAACCTACACACGGTTCCAGTAGCCACAGAGAGCGGTGAAGCTGCTGTGCATGACAGCTCAGCAATACTTCAAAAAGTTCAACATAGAGTTGATCTGTGATCCAGAAGCTATACTCTGAAGTACATACTCAAGAGAACCTCAAATACACTTCCAACACCTTGTCCGTGGAGTTTACAGCACATTTACTCACACAAGCCAAAGGGTAAAAATACCCAAACATTCATCAACTGATGAGTGGATAAACAAAGTACAGTTTGAAAGAGAAAGAAGTACTGATATCCTGAAAAGACATTACATGAAGAATCCAGGCACAAAGGGCTAGATGCTGTATGATGAAGTTTATATGAAATGTTCAGAATAGGCAAATTCATGGAGCCAGAGAGGACGTTAGTTTACCATGGGCTGGAGGAGGAAGAGAAGCACAAGTCACTGCTAATGAATTTCCTGTGAGGCTGAAAAGGAATGTTTTGGAATTAGGTAGTGTGATGGCTGCTAACCTTGTGCACGTACCAGAAACCAATGAATTGTGTACCTTACATACTGAATTTTATGATCGTTGAATTATATTTCAATGAACAAGGCTTACAGTCGTCACTGTTCTGTTTTTACTTGGGTTCTCTAGATGTCTACATTCTCACTACTAATATCCTTTCTGCAAAGTGTCTTCACAGAACACTTGGGTTTAAATTATACTAAGTGAATTTGGTGAATACAGCACACACATTCTCAAAGGGCCATTACATAAAGGTCTTAATGGACTCTGTCTTTATAACATTGTTTTCAGGTACATTTAGAGTGAGGTTGAACTCGAGATGATTGCATTAGAATGTTATCTTAGAAGCAAGGTGATTCTCCCAAATTACTCCTAGAACAGCTGTAACAATAAAGTACCCCTACATAGATACAATTTAACAGTATTACATAAATACTCTCCTTTATATGTATAAGGACATTACATTATTTTAGGATGCGTAAAAATACAAAAAATTTCCTCCTGGGAGCCTCACATATTTGGAGAGCTCAATCATGGTGCCTGCACTTCAACCTCATGAAGGAGCTCCCATTAACGCTCATAAATCCTACTTCTTCAGACAGATGCACAAGGTCACTCTTACTGTAATTCCCTATGCTCCCTACCACCTCCAAATTTTCTGTAGTGTTTAGCTTTACTAGATCATATGATATTCCTAATGTTTTGTTATTGAATATTCTTGTATTTTTCCACATTTAGCTCTCAGTGCTTCAAATAACAGCTATCACCTACGCACTCTCCAGCAAATCAGTTTTTCTTCTCCTTTTCTATTCAACGCTTTATTTCTCTGGTAAGACAGTGCTGACTTCTCTACCTGGTTCCAATTGTGAGCTTTGTATTCTCATAATGCTTTCCATGCACTATAATGACTATTTGTATGTAAGTCTGTGCATTAGGGTAATGCTATCATAATATGCTGTACTACATATACTATTCTCTATATAGTATATTATATATAACATATATATATACCATGTAACACTATGTATTTGTCTATAGTATATAACAGTATAAATATACTATATATGATTTACATATAGTAAATATATTCTTTATAGTATATAGTCAATAACATAGTATAACCCACATAATTATGACCTATATTCATATCATATCATATACTGTATATATTATAGCATACATAATATATATACTTTACAATGCCACAATTATATAATATTATACACATAACATTAATATGTAATATATACCATAAGTGACATATAGAATTTGCTTAGCAATTAATTGAATGAAACTTACCAGTTGTTGCCATAACAGTCCAACGCAGGTCTATCAGTTAGCAATGGCTGGGGACATCTGCTCCATGCAGTTATTTAAGGATGGTCTCTAAGGCTGATGGGTATTCTGCTGTCTGTAAAGAAAAGGCCTCTTTTTAAAATGTTTTTAATATAAAGGGAGCAACTTCATGTACTTCATAGATACAATTCTAAGATAACCAGGTTTCCCTCTTCCCTCCCTTAACCACCCTTCCTTCCTTCCTTTCCTTTCCTTTCTCCAATAACATAATTTCAATTCACATTACAATCACAGGCTTAATTCACCACTACCCTAATGCTCCAGTACCAAGTAGAGACCCCACTGTTCCACAGGAATATAAACAAAAGCTATAAAAAATAAATCATAAGGGGGGGCGGTCCAGCCCAGGGTCATAGTAGATAAAGCTGCCACATGCAGTCCCAGCATCTTATACGGGCATCCCTTGAGGCCTGGCTGCTTCACTTCTGATCCAGCTCTCTGCTGTGGCCTGGGAAAGCAGAAGATGGCCCAAGTCCTTGGGGCCCTGCACCCACGTGGGAGACCTCGAAGACCCTCCAGGCTCCTGGCTATGATTTGGCCCAGCTCTGGCCTTTGCAGCCCTTCAGGGAGTGACCCGGTCCCCCCCACACACACACACTTTTCTGTAACTCTGCCTTTCTAATAAATCTTTTAAACAATCATAAGATGTCAGTTTTATTCAATGTCATCCAGCTGAGCCAAGGGGGGAGAGGATTACAGTAATATAGGCTTTTTATTTAACTCCCTTATCCCAGAAATGATAGAGCTAACCCTTATATACCTTGTATTGAAAAGAACAAGCCAAGCCACATAGCCTCACTGCAAGATTGGGAAGCTGGACAGTTTTGTGTAATGGAGAAGTATTAATTTTGGTGGAAAATTAGCCAACCCTGTCAATATGCTTCTTCTATTAAACAAGGAACCTTTTAAAGTAGAAGACATATTTCATTTATCCTGCTATTCTCAGTCATCTGCTATACAAAACACAGATGGGGTAAAATTTGTGAAATGCTCATCAATGTGTGAAAACACTTTTCTGTGCCTTCAGCCCTTTAATTGGTCTCATCACAACTCTCCAGCCATCAAACCAGATTTTTACCTTTATGTTCTAAGGAAAAAAAACCAATCCAGTAAAGAAGAAAAGAGATGGGAGGTGGTAAAGATGCAAGTAAATTAGTGGACTATATCAATGTCAACATCTTGTAATATCATCTTAGAGTTTTGCCAAGCTGTTATTAATGGGGAAAAGAAGGTGATGGACATATGAAATCTATTGGTGTTATTTCTTTTTTTCTTTGCTACAGAAATCATAAGTAGTTTAAAACAGCACTAAGAAGGGTCCCTAAAGACAGCAAAAATTAAATAAAAAACAAAACCACCCAGTAGCACTGAGAGGGGTCCCTAAAGGGAGGAGCCATTTTGAACGCTGATTGTCTATGGCACCACAGGCTGTAAACAGGGAAATGCTCCTGATCCGTGTGGGAAAAGGATGGCTGATAGTCACAACGGCAACTCAACAGAAAGCACACGGAACTTTCCCTGAAGATGCAGAGAATTCTATTTCTTAGAACTACCTATGAATCTACAATGATCTAAATGAAAATTTCAATTAAATATGAATAATATACTAGGACCTAAATGATTATTGATTTATTACTTTTGTGCTTCTGAAAACCAAATAATAAATGGCAAAATTATCTGTTACAAATAAAACCTTCAATGGCAAATTTAAACATGTCTATAGAGAGAGAGTCTATGGTGGTGGAATAGTGAAGGGAGTACTGCTCTAGGCTAAGCAGTGTACATTTACAAAAAGTAGAGGAAGTCCATTCTCAGGGGAGAGCAGGAAAGAAAACCTCCATGGAAATTCGATGGAATGAAGAGGAACACTGTGGATCAGTGAGGAAGGTGCAGACCTGTAGCGTGAGCACAGACACAACACATGAACCCAGCAGTTGACCGCTGGACAAAGTGCCAGGTATGGAAAGTGAGGTGAGATCAGACTGCAGCTGCCCGTGCCAGTGGTGATACAGCTAGAGAGAGAGCCTTCAGCCATAAGGGAACAGTGTACCAGCCATAAAGGGGGCCCATTTCTCTCTCCCCGTTCTCCCCACAAAGCCATCTGGCAAGCAGCTAAAAGAGGGCAGGCATCATTTTGAGCATAAGTAGCAGCTGTGGAAGCTCTTGTACACATGCCGACACTGGCTGGGACAAGAAGCCATCTTGTTAGTACAAGTGGCAGCAGCCCGGGTGTGCATACCCACCAACTGGTGGGGAGAATGCAACATTGGCCTGCCGGCTCTGATGCATGAGTGTGATCCAGAGATTCTAGAAGAGGGAAAAATCCACATTCCCATTTGGCTGAGAGGACTGACAGGGGCTGGGCACCCACATAGGACTCTGAGGGCTGCCCCGGCCTCCCAACATACCACAGGCTCCAGGGCTCCAATCACCAAGGCAGAGCGCTCACCGGCAGCTGGCCCTGGGATGCCTCTGCCTCTCGGTGGATGGGACCAGCGAGTGGGGTGGAGCAGATCTTCTGGACCCAAGGAATGTGGGAGCCTTGTGCGTGCAGACTGTGGAACTCTGAGTACATGAGAGGGCCCAGGGTGTAGCTGGGTCTCTGGGCATTCCTTGCGTGTGCCTCCACATGCTCAGAGCTCCCCGATTCCCTGGGAAGGACCATTGCAATGGAATCCGCGCTTGCATTGAGGACTGCACAGATCCTCTGTGTGCTTCACACAGCAGCACAGATGAGTAATGCACCCACTGTGAGCCAACACCTGGGCATTGATCACCTTGAAAGTCAGGAGGTGAGAGTGTGATTATACCAACAGAGGTGATCATACTTTCCTGTCTCCTACAGAGAGGAGATCTACCACACCCAACTTGGGTGTCACTCTGTATACTCGCTCCACACTGAAGCACTGTCCAGAACTCCCTGGCCACATCAGGCACATACCTCTGGGTATTCATTCAAAGAGCAGATACCCCACTAGTCCAGAGACACGGTTCCAAGATAAAAAGAATCAGAGGAAAAAGCCACTAAGTATGTCCACAATGCCTAGAAATAAATGCAGAAATTCATGAGACAAGAAAAAGGAAAACAATGTGACCCCTGCAAAGGAACACAGCAACACTTCAATATTAGAATGTGAGGATGAAGAGATTGATGAAATGCCTGCAACAAAATTCAAAAGATTAATCATAGGATTACTCAGAAACAATGAGAAGCTAATTCATGAATTACAGAAGTGCATATGTGGCAAGAATGAAAAATTCTCCCATGAAATTTAGATTTTGAAATCAAAATGAAATACTAGACATGAGCAATTCAATACATC